>NC_141047.1:11830271-12015271 GCF_041138505.1 Cibotium barometz
TTTGATTTACGTAGAGGTGAGCTAGTGTTGGGTTATACTGGATTGATGCATGTTGGCTGACTCCGTAGCTCAAGGTAAAGAGTTGAATTTTGGCAGATGAACTAACGACACAATGAGACAAAGAGACGAACTGGGCATGTGACGTGGCCGCAAAGTGCCATGTCATATTGCCGAACATCGGCATATGACGTGGGACTTCACAGCCACGTTAGATGCCCAGTAGTGGAGGCGCACTGAAGCTCTGCGTTTTCACTTCGTCGCGTTCGAGTTCAATATGTCTCATCACGCCATCAGTTCATCTCATCCTGCTCGTTCGTCTCGTTCAAGTTCATTTCAGTTTTCATGCTGCTCATCGTCAGTTTATCTCATCGTGCACGCGGCTCGTCTCTTCAGTTGCTCATTACGCCGCTCGTCGTCAGTTCATATGTGGCTTTGATCCACATTGCTTATTGCCCGGAGGCTGGAATGGCCGAAATTTAAAAGGGGGCCTATAAGGTATTTTAGAACAAAACGTTAATATTGATATACAATGAATGACACACTTGATTATATTGAATGTAGATTTGTTACACTTCATCCCCCACCCAAAACCATGGGATAGTTTGTAACAATCACCATGAATCATAGTTGCGTATAAACATGCTTACTTGAATCACCATGTAATTAATGCTAAAATGCTAGATTTATGTGATGCTCATAGGAAGACGTGGGTATCATGTTGTCATAATGATTACATGTGAGACAAATAAGAGAGGTGCTATGGTATGGATTATCCCCTCCTCTTTCAATGTCATTATTGGTGAAAGAAAAGCATCTCAATCCATCTGGGCCTAAGCTACTAAGTTCCAATAGGGTTCTAATATTAACTTGGCTTCTAGGCATTATAATAGGCTAGCAAAGTTTGTTGGGGGCTTGAACAAGTCTAGAAATATAGGTCCTTGATCCGAAATGGGGGGTTACCTCCATGACCTAGCATAAACCAACAAGATCATGCAACTTCAAGTAGTGTTAGTGCCTTACATGGAATATAAGTCATAGAGATGACCATGTCATTGGTTGCCAAAAACATTTATTGTTGTTTTCCATGGATGTTTTTCCATGGATGTTGTATTCACTATCTCATGTATGGAAGCGAATTTTATCAATATCTTGCAAAAGTGTGAAATGTGTTGGTGTGTACATGTGTCAATATCCCGAGAGAGAGAGAGAGAAATTTCCTATGTGTTACATGTGAAATATCTTGCAAAAGTGTGAAATGTGTTTGTGTGTAAATGTGTCAATATCGAGAGAGAGAGAGAGAGAGAGAGAGAGAGAGAGAGAGAGAGAGAGAGATGCCCTATGTGTTACGATTTCAACCAAGCACCCTTATTGGTGTTTTCCATGGAATTTGTATTCAATGTCTCATGTATGGAAGTGACTTTTATTGATATCTTACAAAGAGAGTCTACATGTGAATTTTGTGTGTGAGAGAGAGGGAGATAGTGAAAGAGAGTAGCAAACAAGAGGTACATATGTGTTACAAATTACAATTTCAGCCACTCACCAGTTTCACTAATTGCTCGCCAAAAAATGCATCCCTCCACATTTGATGGATATAAAGCTGCAAGAAAATTTTAATGCTTAGCTATAGAGCGCAAAGAAATTAGGTACACAAAAAACAAAGAATTCTTATTATTAAATCTTACCATTTGTCTTAGATCTTGTACTTTCATCATGATGAGGTAGCATTATGTTCATGTGCATATAACATTCTGCACAAGGACTGCTACAAGATTGATAAGCCTTCACATCTTATCCTTATTTAAGGGTACGTTCTAAGGGAAGCCATAAGCCAGATACTCTGAAATCTCTTCCCTCCACTCTTGTACCATATCCAATTTGAATAAACAAGCATCAGGGAGGTCATTGTCTACACCAGTGGTTCTCCATTTGGAATTTTGGACAGGTGGTCAGCCAACACATGTTGTTTTCCCTTCCTTACCAGTGACAGTAAAGTCAAATTCCAACAATAATAGTAGCCAACATGTGATTCTTCCTGTGGTGCAAGGTTTATTCACCAAATATAGCAAGGCTTGATGGTCCACAAAAAACACGAATTTGTTAGCCAAGAGATAATGTCGGTATTTCTTGACTACATAGACCATGGCCAATCCTTCTCTTTCAGTAGTAGTGTAGTTCACCTCTGCATCATTCAATTGATGACTAGCAAAGTAAACTCGATAGTCCAACTTGAATTCACTATGTTAGCATGCAACCAACGGCAAAATTTGATGCATCGATGTGTACGTGTGGAATATAAGATCCCAATTGGGGGGTCACAAAATGGGTGTGCTTGCCAAGGCTTTCTTCAGATAATCATAAGCCTCTTGACACTCCGTGGTCCACTCAAAGACAATGAGAAGTTTATACAAGGGTCTGGCTATCTCTGCATAAAATATGATGAAGCATCGATAATAACCCACATGACCCATAAACCTTTGCACACCTTTGTAGTTGGTGGGCAGTGGTAGTTCCAAGATCAACTTGACCTTGCTATCATCAGTGGATATACCATTTTTTGAGACTATGTGTCCTAGTATCTCACCATGCTTGACCCAGAACTGGCACTTCAAAGGGTTTAGTGATATCCGATATAATTGGCAACATTCAAAAACCTTCCTCAAATAGTTCAAATGATCTTCCCATTGAGAATGTGCACATAGATCATCAATAAACACTTCCAACCACTTTTGCAAGTAGTCCTTAAAAGCGGTGCACATCAATCTTTGAAAGGTTGCCGGTCGGGGCATTTGTAAGACCGAACGGCATAACCTTGTAAGCAAATGTTCCCCACATGGTATTGAAGCCAGTCTTATGTTGGTCTTCTAGTGCTATTGACACCTGGTTGTACCCTGAAAAACCATCCAAGAAGCTGTATGCTTCCCTTCCAGCCACTCTTTCCAGGACATGTTCGGTATACGGCAATGGGTTATCAATTGTGTCTTCTTCGGATCCATCTTGGATTGTAACCCATGTGTTCCCCTTTCCTAATTTCTTCACTCTTCTCCTGCGACACCAAATTTGGAAATAGTAGCATGCGTCCGGTTCCTCCCTTTGTCATCGGCTGAGCTTGAGCTTGAGCTTGAGCTTGTGTTAGGACATTGAGCGATGTGATCTTCCTAGACTGTACACTAATGGTACAAATGGTGGCCTGATTAGCAGTAGAAGCTGAACGGCTTGCTCAATAGGGAGAGTCTTTGATCAGATGATCAATTTCACACTTAGTGCAAGTGAGCATTGGCATGTTATTGGGTGTGGTCACTACTTGTTGTGGTTGGTGTGTAGTATGAGTCATATTCTTATTTGGGCATTTGGCTACTCGATGTGGCCCACCACAGCCATAGCATTGTAAAGGCCCTCTTCTAATATTTGAGTTGATTTCCTTGCCCTTCCACTGTACCATGGTTTGAAACATAGGTACTGGCTTATTATTCTGTAGGACAATACTCTAGCATGACATCACCCATATCCTCATAATATTCCCCATTAAATTCTAGTTCCCATACTAGTTCAATATCTTCTGATGGCTCTTCAATCACTACTTGATTGATCTTGTCCTCTGGTGGTTGTGGCGGTAGAATTGGTGGCTGGGAAGGGCAAAGCGTCTTGTACTCGGAACATTCCCTTAGGTAAGTAAGAAAGGTCGGGTTGTACAGTAGTGGCAGTGGTTTTGCACAGGTGGTGCCAGCAAAGCCAGTGGGGCTCTATTTGTTTGCAGTTGTGCTATATTTTGAAACCTTGGAAATCTACAAGATGATGTGCGTGCAATGCTGAGACAGAATCTCTCATTGGCAATAATTCTGTTAAAGCTGAAAATGGTACATGGTGTCATTCGATATCATTCAACGCCTCGCAATTTCAGACTTTCATGCCAAGTCTACAGACTCCTTAGTTGCTTTATTCCTAAGGAGAAGATAATAGCTCCCTTGTCAGTAAGTGAACGTTTGTATCAGGGCATGGCTATGGCCCACCAGTACCATTGTCTTATGCGTCTCCCCGAGGAGATTTTGAATTCTGGAGCCGAGCTGCTCTATGTACATATTGCAACTTTTATATAAATAAAGAAATGTTTTCTGGAGAAAAATTCCCTATTGTATAAGTGATTGTTTATGGGCGAACTCATAAAGAAAAATCTGTTATCGGTCATATGTCATAGATCTCCAATAAGATCATTGTCTTGTTTAAGAAATTGTTTACCGAACCTCTTAAGTCTTAGCATCTCGTGTGGACGATATCAAAATAAAAATTTAATAATATATAATTTTTGGTAGAATCATGAGACGAAGAAATCGTGGCCGTCAGCCAAACCCTCTCTCTGAAGATGATGAGCTTGACCCTGATGTTCACAAGGCTCTTCATAGGACTCAGCAGGGACCCTTTCAAAGGAGAAGGGGAGAACCTGGGCGAGGCTGTGGAGAAATGGGAGGAGGCCATGGAAGAATATTTTGATGTCACAGGCTACAATAAGCGGAGCAAAATGGCTCTTGCCAGGCTAAAAATAGTGGAAATAGCTAGGGTGGCATGGAGGAACCACTGTGACACCAACCGTCTGGACAAAAATACTCAGTCCTGGAACGACCTTAAAACCTATTTGAGAAAGAGATTTTGTCCCCCTGGAGTTTTAGAAATCAAAATGAACTAATTCTTAGAGATAAAGCAGGGGAGAAAACCATCGAGGAATATTACCAGGCTTTGCTCTTCTACTCAAATATTCACCACCTCTAGATGAAGAGCAACTCATGGCCAGGTTCATTCGGGGAATGAACAAACCCTTGGACACACTGGTCAAAAATGCCAAGCGAGTGTCCATGGCTGAAACTATCAGAATGGCGAAGGACTTTGCCAAAGCTTTCATCGTAAAAGTCTCGCTAAAGCCAGCTCCCTCATCCTTCAAGAGATTTCAGACACCGGGAAGTTCTTTCAACTTTCCGCCTCCAAAGAGACACCAAGGTCCTAACCAGAATGTGGAGATAGGAAGCGTCAAAAATGAAAGAAAACCTTTCCCCCGACGTACATTCTCCGGAACTCCGGCTCTCTCCAGAATGTAAAGGGAAGACCTTCGAAGCGAGAACAAATGCTTCAGATGTCAAGGACCTAGGTGCACCAGCTCAAGGATTGCCCATCTCCTTCTGTGGGCCAAGGAAGCCAGGGTCCCAGAGTCCCGAGACAGACTGAGACAGACTCCTTCTTATCAATCCATAGGGTCCCCAGTGCCAGAATTAGGGTAACCCAAGAAGATTGCCAGCTCAGCCCCTGCAGCCTCCATGCAAAGCAGTCTCCAAACTCCCTCCCAAAATTGGAATAACCAAAGAGAGAGAGTTCCACCTCAGACAATAGTAGCCAGTGCAGTCACCATAGTTGAGGAAGTGGAGAAAGAGAAAGGATAGATCTATGCAACAATTGAGAATCAGGGGAATAACCGTCAATTCTCAGTCCTCCAGACTCCAGCAGAGTACCAAGGTAAGAAATTCAAGCTTTTGATTGATTCAGGTAGTACTCATTATTTTATTTCCCTAGGACGTTTGCGTAAATTAGTCCTAAATCAAAAATCAGGGAAACCTATGCAAGTGGAATTAGCCAGTGGCAAGATTCTTTTCACTCACCTTGAGACTGACCTTATTCAGTTTAGCCTAGATGGGAACGTAACAGAGTGCCAATTTAGAGTCCTATCCCTCAGAATATATGACGGAATCCTTGGAATGGATTGGCTCCAAAAGAATGAGGCTGACATTCATTGTCACAAAGGGACCATCTCTTTCCTAGACCTTCACGGGAATAAAGTTCAAGGAATTGGAATTTTCGGATCCCCATTGCTGCAATTAGTCAAGGCTTCCAAATTATTAAAAGGGCTCAGAAAAAGGCAAGCTGTGTATGTCGTCAAAATGAATCCAGTAGACTTAAAATGTAAAGCTAAAGACCCAAATTGGTTAAGTGAGTGTAGATGTATTTCTGGAAGAGCTGACTGAGATGCCTCCGTCTCGTGAAGTAGATAATGAGATCAAATTAACCCCCACCCAGAGCTCAGCCAGAGTAGCCTAGTGTGCTTACAAAATGCCAGTCCCTGAAGCCATAGAACTTAAGGAACAAATAAGACAACTGCTAGAGCAGGGACTCGTCCAACCCAGTGTCTCACCTTGGGGTGCACCCGTTCTCTTTCAAAAGAAGAAAGATGGAATGTTAAGACTCTATATTGACTATAGAGGACTGAATCAATTAACAATTAAGAATAAGTATCCTATTCCTAGATTGATGAACTTCTGGATCGGTTAAGTGGTACCCAAATGTTTACAAAGATAGATCTCAAATCCGGGTACTACTAGATCAGAATCAAGGAGCAGGACATCCCAAAGACAGCATTCAATACTAGCTATGGGCATTATGAGTTCATAGTCATGCCGTTTGGATTGACTAATGCCCCGATGACATTCAATCGTCTTATGCAAGATATTCTCATAGAATATTTGGATTGACTAATGCCTCGACGACATTCATTCATCTTATGCAAGATATTCTCATAGAATACTTGGATGATTTGTCCTTGTCTTCTTTGATGATATCTTAGTATACTCAAAGAATGCTATAGATCATGAAGATCATGTGCGCAAAGTCCTGGAAATCCTAAGGAAACACCAACTCTTTGCAAAGAAGAGTAAGTTTTCCTTCTCTATTGACCAGGTGGAATACTTGGGACTCATAGTGTCAAAGGATGGGATTTCTCCTGACCCCACAAAAAATCCAAGCAGTAGTTGAATGACCAGAACCCAAGTCAGTAAAGGAAGTCAGAGGATTCCTAGGGTTAACCGGATGGTATAGGATCTTTATACCTAGGTATGCTCAAATAGCATCCCCTTTAACTAACCTTCTCAACTAACCTTCTCAAGAAAAGTACACTTTTTCAGTAGACTGCAATGTGTCAGAGTGCCTTTGACAAGCTGAAGACAGCCTTAGTATAACCAACCCTATCCTTAAATTGCCAGATTTTACCAAACCCTTTGAGGTAGTTCCTAATGCCAGTGGATTTGCCTTAGGTGGTGCTCTAATGCAAGAAGGTCATGCAGTGGCCTATGAATCCAAAAAACTCAGAACACATGAGAGGAATTATGCCATCCATGACTTGGAGTTACTCTCAGTAGTATATGCTCTGAAGTTGTGGAGACATTATCTTTTGGGACAAAGATTCACCTTGATGACAGATCATCAAAGTCTGAAGTGGATCTTCACCCAAAGGGATCTCAACATGCATCAAAGGAGATGGATGCACACCCTGTAGGAATTTGATTTTGAAATAAAGTATCGACCGAGGAAAGAAAATGTGGTTGCAGATGCGCTCGCAGAAAAGCCTCCTTGCTTGCAATTACAGTGGTGTCAAATCCATTGATCAATGAAGCAAAGGAGAAAATCATGCAGGACAAATTCTTTGTCCCTATTGCTACCCTTTTGATTGAGGAAAGCAAGACTCCTCAGGAAATGAGTCGAGTTCTTGTATACAAACTGGATGAAGGATGCATGTATTTTAATAATCAGCTATGTATCCCCAATGATGCGGGAATAAAGGGAAGAATTCAGAGAGAAGCCCATGATAGCCTGATAGCTGGACATCCAGGGTTTATAAAAACCTATATGTCTGTGAAGGAATCATTCTTCTGCCTAGGACTCAAAAAGGATGTACTTGATCATGTAAGGAAATGATTCGTGTGCCAAAGAGTCAAGGCAGAGAGAGTCAAGATGCCAGGGAAACTGCAGCCTCTAGACATTCCATAGATGAAGTGGAAATGCATCAGTATGGACTTTGTCACTGGATTACCTTTAGTGCAATCAGGTTACAACTCCATTTTTGTGGTAGTTGACAGGCTAACCAAAGTTGCCCATCTGATTCCAGTGAAAGAAACATACTCTACAGTGGATGTTGCCAAAGTTTTTCTTAAGGAGATCTTCAAATTGCATGGTTTACCCAGGAGTATAGTAAGTGACCGAGATCCCAAATTAAGGAGATCTTCAGATTGCATGGTTTACCCAGGAGGATAGTAAGTGACCGAGATCCCAAATTCATATCGAAATTCTGGACTGCATTCTTCGAAGCAGTAGGAACTTTCTTGGATCTCAGCACACCCTACCACCCAGAAATAGATGGCCAGACGGAAAGGGTGAATCAAGTAATTAAAGATATCCTTCGGTCATGCTGCAGCAGGGAACCCAAGAAGTGGTTAAGTCATTTGCATCTGGTCGAATTTGCTTACAATGTTTCTTATCATCGGAGCATTGGGATAAGTCCTTTCAACGCTTTGTATGGACAAGATTGCCTTACACCGTTGACTTGGTTTGACCAATGATTTTATATTCACGTGATCACAATTTTTTTTTGTTAATAACATGTGTTAACCGGATAAAATCCCGCCAGGGTTTTGCTATACTCGGCGGTCCCGCCGGGAAAAAAGAAACCCCGGCGGGTCCCAGCAGGGTCGTCATCCAGCCCGGCGGGGTACAATTTTCTATATGTATGGGCCTGGGGGGCCCTTTGGGAGTTCATTGCTGACAGCATACACAGGTAATGAAACTTGTGTGTGTGTGTGTATGTGTGTGTGTGTGTGTGTAGGTGTGTGTTCGTGCGGGCAGCCGCCCACTGTCGCAATGCGCGGCAGGATGTGGGTGGTCCGCCACACGAGGGATGTGTGTGTGGGTGTGTGTTCGTGCGGGCAGCCGCCCATTGTCGCAATGCGCGGCAGGATGTGGGTGGTCCGCCACACGAGAGGTGTGTGTGTAAGGCCATTCTTTGGAATGGTGCTTACCCTGGGGCACTTAGTCGATAACGCGGCTAGTCTATGTCCTATGGTAAGTATGGCACGCCGTAGCGGTACTAGTCGGTAACGCGGCAAGCATAGTATCGTTATGGCGATGTCACCTTCCCTTCCCTTCCCTTTGTCAAATGCGGGCATATGGTCGGTAATGCGACCAGTGTATGTTCGTATCCTATTCGTATTCCCATAGAATCGGGTGGCATTTTGTCGTTAACGCGGCAAGTTGGTGTCGTCCGCTAGTGCATATATTGTTTTTTGCATATTGCGGCATTTGATCGTTAACGCGGTCGAAAAAATGTCATAAATTTGCTTGCATATTACGGCATATGATCGTTAACGCGGTCGAAAAAATGTCGTAAATTTGTTTGATTTGATTTGTATTGTTTTTATTGTGTTTGATCCATGCGATACTTGGTTGCTAACGCGGCATGAGTATTTCATGGATCAAAGTTTACATCATATTGTCTAAACATTTTATTTTATAATATCGTGATTCGTAACTCGAAAAAATGAATATCTCTCTCTCTTCCGCCTACCCCCCTCTCTCTCTCTCTCATGATACACTTCACAACTCTTTCTCTCTCTCTCTCTCTCATGATACACTTCACAACACGATAGATGTGTAGATAAGGATTTCTTTTTTTTCTCTTAAAATATACATAATTCCTAATAATTTCTTTTTTCTCCCTCTATTTACTTAAAAATTAAAACAGTACATTATTTTCCTCTTTAGGAACTCACAAAAATATTAAAAATGTCATCTAATGTTTCTTCTCTCTATCTGTCACAACTCTCTCTCTTCCTCTCCTCTCTCTCTCTCTCTCTCTCATGATACACTTCACAATTCTCTCTCTCTCTCTCTCTCTCTCTCTCTCTCTCTCTCTCATGATACACTTCACAACTCTCTCTCTCTCTCTCATGATACACTTCACAACTCTCTCTCTATCACGATAGGTGTGTAGATGAGGAGTGCTTTAGGAATACAAAACATTATTTTTCTCTCTTTAGGAACTCACAAAACTATTAAAAATGTCATCTAATGTTCCCTCTCTCTCTATCTGTCACACCTCTCTCTCTTTCTCCCCTCTCTCTCTCTCTCTCTCTCTCTCTCTCTCTCACTCATAATACCCTTCACAACTGTCTCTTTCTCTCTCTGTCACGATAGGTGTGTAGATGAGGAGTGCAACATGTATACACTTGATAAGTAATAATGCACTTGTTGCGGTTGTCTCACGTTCGATAATGTATTGCATGATGTTGAGTTCAGTAATATTGTTTGATATTCCATTTTTGTTGGATCATTGATAAGTAATGATACACTTGTTGCTGTTCTCTCACGTTTGATGATGTATTGGATGATGTTGAGTTCATTAAAATTATTTGATATTCCGTTTTTGTTTGAACATTGATAAGTAATGATACACTTGTTGCTGTTCTCTCACGTTTGCTTGATGTTGATTTCAGTAATGTTTAATATTCTATTTTTTTTGTGTTTAGTGATATTTGCTAGATTTACGAAGACGACCAATATGCTTTTCCCTGAAGAGTGTAAAATCGTTCTACGAGCAATTCGCATTGAAGCAGTCATCATAGTGTCACAATGTGCTGATGATGTCAAAAAGATCAATGAGTCTGAGATACTCATGCGAGATCTAATAGACCAGATATGGGAAAATGCACAGCATCGCGGAGGCAACGTTGAGTTGCTTGATAGACAGAAGATAGCAGATTTCAACCATCAACATATAGCACGAACCATTTTGGGGAGCATGCATGTAGCATGCAATGATCTTAGAGATGCTGCCCCGCCTGAAGCTAATATGCAACGTCTACAGTTATGGGACATTGTATGGAGCGAGCAAAGAGCCAAGAGCAAGCGCATGAAGGCACTGGATGCAGAGTACCTCCCCAAAAGAGTGCGCATTGCCCAGGACGTCGTTGCAACGTCCAGCCAGGCAAATGCAAGTGGTACAGGTGTCATTAATCGTACCATCTACAATTCTATGTGCACACACCTCATTGGCATCCCGCACGAGGCTCTATTTGAAGGGCGAACAATAGGCTCTGGTGGTTTTGGCACAGTAAAAGAGTATACAGTTAAAGGTATATCATTTTTGCCGGAGCACATTACTTTTTACGGAAAGCACTACAAAGGAGAAGGCAACGCCAAGTTCGAGAGCTTCCAGGCAGAGCAGGGCATGCAGGTTCTTAACCCATCAATTGTCAGGTGTATTGCCTTCACAAAAGAATCTCCTTGGATCACTATTTTCCCATACTATAATGGCGGCTCGCTTGGTGATACTCTTCTGAAGGTCCCCTTCAGATTCAGTGAGCTCACCAGAGCAATTTTTCGTTTGGATCGAGGATGGAGACAACCCCCGCCTGATAATATTCCTTTAAGTCATCTAGAACTTTCTAAAATAAAACAAATAGTAATAACCATGCCACATATTATGCATGCCCTGGTGGAAGGCCTAGGACAGCACATCTGGCAGGAATTATACATACCGACCTACATCCATTCAATGTAGTGTTGGATTTTGCAAAAGAGTTGAAGCCATGCGTAGGTATTATCGATTGGGGGTTACTGCTGAGAGCGCCCAAAAAACGGGTGTCTCTCAATTTATTTGAAGCAGACAAGAACCCTGAGAAGGTGGCACAGGCGGTCTCCTATGCAGACAGAGAGCAAAATAAATGGCCGTGGATAGCCCCGGAGCTTTATGATCCGTTTTTGGCAGATGCATACACTCCTGCATTTGATGTTTTTGCCTTGGGATATTTATTACAAACTTTATATGACTTTTGGCAGAAAGTACAAGAGTTGTGGATGGATAATAGCTCCTATGACAAAGTTACCATGGATACTATTATTTATAGAGTCAAAAATTGGATGTGCCTGCCTAATCGCGACGATGAGCGAAAATCAATTTTGCAAGTAGTGGAATTTTTTAGATCACTAAATACTGACCCAACGAGAGCACAACGTCCTCTTGTAGAGCTATCGGTGTCATTCACCCTAATTTTGTAATGATACAGTATCAGGAGATTAAGTTTCAGGAATGGCACTTTGTTTCTCTCTTCAAAATTTGATGTGTCCATTGTTTGAAATATTATCTCATTGAGTCTTTGCAATATCTCTCTTCTCTTGTGGTGTTTAAGTTTATGTTTTCTCTTCAAAATTTGATGTGCGCGCATTGTTTGAAGTATTTTTGGAGTCAAGTGGATATTTCTCATTGAGTCTTTGCAATACATATCTCCTCTTGTGGTGTTAAACTTTAAGTTTTTGAGGGTAATGGTCAATTTATCTTACGTTGATCTTTACAGTTCATTAAAATCCTAGTCATTTATGTTCATGCAGATATGGCAGAGGCGCAAGCAAACGCACATCAAGAGTTAGCCAAGAAGGCATATGAGCGAATGAAGGCCCTTGCACATGGCCTGACAGCCCGCAAAGCTACAAGAACAGCATGCAGGTTGTCGAAATGGATAAATCCTACTTATGCCCAATGGAAAGACATAAACAAACGCGTAACCACAGAGATGATAAAGGAAATATGGCCATGTCCAGATGGCGTGATTAAGAAGGGAAGATGGAAGATTTCACGTTGCACTCACAATGATATCAAAACTAATGCTGCCGAGCGCATTTTCTTGGTGGTGTACGGTCGTCCTCTCCATAACGCCGACGCTCCACTCTATTTTGCTAAGATGCTATATGCACAATTTATCCTAGAAACTCCAGTGGACTTCGCCTCCAGAGAGGCCACTGTCAACACCCACGACATAAGTGAACAGATAGTGACATTCACAAGGGAGGAACTTGCTCTCATGGTGGAGGGCGCTGGATTGGAGTTAAACAAGGTCAAAGAAAGCTTAGGGACACAGCTAGCAGAGAAGGAGAAAGAAGCTGAGCGATTATCTCAAGCGTCAACTCCTCCCCCGGCCAATAGAGGGATTCAAGAGCAGCTCACAAAGATCAGCCAAGATGTACAGAGCATCTCTTCAAGTATTGCTCCTGTGCGCCAAGGAAACCACATCTCTCATTTTTTGATACATCCTGATCTTGTGGGAGTTTTTGCTGAGGCTACTAGTTCCTCCACTCCCCAATGTCCTGTATGTTACAAAGTATTCGATGGGTGGAGCGGCCAGTATATACTACCCTATGGACACTACTACCACTTAATATGTTTAGTGAGGCAAATGCAAAATACTTCCACATGTGCATTGTGCAGTGTCCCAATAAATCAAGGTGTTTATACAGTGTTCGGCATGGCTAGCGAATATAAACCACCAGGACCTTTAGATGCAACTCCTAGTGCAATTCATAATTTATTTTAAGATGAAAGCTAAGAAAGACATAAATCCTACTTTTGTATTGATAATTTCTCCAAATACGATTATTTGTACAAGTACTTTTTATGAAATTAATGAAATGACTTCTTCCTCTATGTCGGTATCTTGCTCCAAAATTCTTTCACCGTTTACTCTCTCGTCTGCTGCTAAATTAAGCTCATCTAAGTCAATGTCTAAATTGTCTTCTATCTCAAGGGTGGTGCACAACGTGCATCCAACATCAAAGTTCTCGTCTACTACATCATCACAATTGTACATCCATTTGGGCATATCTTCTTCATACTCTTCGCTTTCAATGTCTCGCAAGATCTTTTCATTGCAATACATGTAAACAAGTTTATCTGCTCGATCTGCAAGAAGTCGATTGCGAATAGTATTGTGAATATATTTGTACATGCTCCAGTTTCTTTCTGAGCCTGAGTTTGAAGAGCACTGACTTAGAACCTTCATTGCAAGGTTGCGCAATAAAGCATAATGCTCACCACCATTCATCATCCACCACTTCCATGCAGGTTGCTCTTTAGCCATTTGTTGAACAAGGGAGTTGGAAAATAAACCCTCTTTCAATCGAAATGAGGTCATCTCCTTTATGCACTTTACATGATCATCAACATTATTATAGAAAGTGTTTACCACTTTATAGAAATCTTGCACCACCTCAACGTTGGACATCAAATCCATATTCCAATATTCAGGATCTAACATGTAAGCAGCACTGTGTAGTGGTGAATGCGCTCCAATCCACCTAGCATGAAAGTACTTCAATAGGACTTTTCTTTGTCTACTGGAGAATGGTACACTCCATTGCTTTTCCACCACTGAATGCTCTAATTTCTCAGGACACTCCAAACTCCGCTGGACAGTCCACCATTGCATCCATGCTTTCCTGAGATTAGGCGCTCTTTGATCAAGACTTCGTACGACATACATAACAGGCATCATTACATGGTATGCATCCATCACACTGTTCCACCAACTTCTTCTCGTAAGCGCTGCCTTCAAGACTTTGATTTTCTCTTTCACTTTTTCAAGTTGAGTGCTCTCCCAGTCATGAAATGCCATCCATGTAAATGTTTCGCAAACTGCATCTTTATTTCTAAGAAGAGACTCAAAAGTGTAAAAGTGAGTGCAAAACCTAGTCTCCGCTGGAAGCTTTAACATAACTGACATGCGAGGTCGAAAAATATCTAACACTCTCTGTCTCTTGAGCATGAATCTCACAAGCTGGCGAGCAGTGTCGACGATTGAGGCAAACCATTTGGTATCATCACTTTTATACCAATCTTTTAATACAAGATTCAAACTATGAGTATTACAGCCTACCGGAAAAACATGTGGATATTGTCGCTGTAGGATTTTGGATGCATTTTTGCAATTCTTTGCATCGTCCATGACGACTTGGACTACATTTTTGGCACCCACTTCCTCTATCACACATAGCCAATGACTTGAGCAATGTAAGCCCCAGTTTTGATTGAACCAGCTGAACCCACGGCACGGATGAAAGTCTCACCTCTAGGTGAAATAACCATTATATTAATTAATGGTTTTCTTTGTACATTAGACCATCCATCACTTACTATACTACATCCAGAAAGCTCTTTATTGCTAAGAATTATTCTTTGTACACGTTCTTTTACTTGCGCATAACATTTCTCTAATAGATCATTTCGCATAGCATGGTACGTAGGCGGTGAAAACCCTGGTCCAAACTCGCCAATTTTCTTCCATGCTCTCTTCCAATGCTCACTGGCACTCCCAGAAAAGTAAATCGCTTCAGCAAGGACGAGTTGTGCATCATCGAGTCGACCTTGATGTAGGCTTTCTTGCAATGAAGTTTGACGCATGGATATATTTCCTACATCAAAGTTTCGCTTGCAGGAAGATGCACTGGGTAGATTACCTTTTGGTTGCACATTACCGTTCGGGGTACAAGTAGGCGATGTAGCGGGAGTTTGATGATTAGAACAACAGTGTTCTTGCTGCCTTGATACATTAACGGTAGGAGTGTCATGTTTTCTTGAATCTTTCTTTTGAATTTCTTCTCTTATGCGTTTGGCCACTACAGGTGCAGAGGGGTGGGTACATGACTTTTTCTTTGGTCCGCCTAAAAAGTGTTCTCTTAGTCGAGGCGCCCCACTTGATTTTACTGCATGGCATAGCTTACACTCCCAATCTATGAATCGATCACCAACGTTAATTACATATTGCCACTCTATCCCAGGTGCCTTTTTTTTCCTGCTATTTGAAATTTGGACTCTATTGGAGGTATCAGTGGATCCAACATTGTCCTCCATCTGAACAAATAACCTATTCAACCAAGCATATAGCAATGAATACACAAATGAAAAAACAACAATCACTCACGTATTACAAAACATACATTAGCAAACTAAGTACTTCGAAACTATCTTGACAAATACAAAAGATCATCACATAACACAAAACTACTTCGAAACTATCTTGCAAGGTCTTACTACAAAACTACTTCGAAACTATCATGCACATTGCACCCAATGTGAAGGATGCCTTTTGTACCCAATTAAGGATACTTTACACAATCAAAGATCTATGCTTGCCCAATACTCTAGTATAGGACAATAGACCTTCTCTAACATTCACAAAGAAAATCAAAGATCTATGATTGCCCAATACTCTAGTATAGGACAATAGACCCTTGTCTACTCTAAACTATATCAAGTATCAAGAACCAATACAAGCCCCTAAGCAGGACTCTTGGCTCCATCCAACCATTCATAAAGCAGAATGAGGTAGATTACCTACGTAGCTCAAATGCAAAGCTGAATGACTCCAAATTTGTCCCTAAATCTCCGCAAGTATTAGCTATGAACCACACCCTGCCCCCAATTCAAAGAACTAAGGACGAGTGGCTCAATAGCCTTAGGAGTGCCTACAAGGAAAGATGACAGCCCCTAAGATAAGGACGTTCTTCCCAAGAGGACACTTCTAGCAACTCGAGAGCTCTACAAGTACTTTGAGGAGAGATATCACGCCCCCAAAACAAGGACTATCTCCCCAAAAGTTCCACGATGGGTGTCGAGCAATGTTTATAAACAGAATAGAACCCCGCCGGTGTTCTTTGCTTTTCTCGGCGGGCCCACCGGGAAAAGCAAAAGCCCGGAGGTGTTACGGGACTAGTGGATTCTGGCAGGTCATTGCTCAGGTCATGTGAATATACAATGTGATCACAAGTTTTAATATGTTAACAATAGGTTTTGTTAATGTGATCACGAAATTGTGAAGACGTTAATGAAATCCCTAGGTTTGACCCATTGATTAGAATCAAAATGTCCAGAAAAATGCTTGATGACATGGACCAACAGATGTAATCAATCTGTAAAGATATAAATGCAGCCCAAGATAGGCAAAAGCAGTATGTAGATAAAAAGAAATCAGAGAGAGAGTTTGAAGAATCAGATATGGTCTTCATCGAGTACGACCAAAAAGAAGTTCCTTATCCTTAGGGAAGTACAAGAAGCTCTCTCCCAGATATTGTGGGCCATATGATGCTGTCATAAAGAAAGTGGGCGATCTACCCTACAAACTTCTTCTCCCTCCCCATGTCAAGGTACATGATGTATTCCATGTCAATTTGCTTAAGAAGTATGTACCTAGCCCGAATCACATGCTTGATGATGAGCAATTGATCTCTCCGACTCAAGGCCAGATGGTACTCCAACTTGAGGAAATCCTTGACGTTTGGAAGAATATTCTCAAGAGCAGAGTCCTCAGAGAATTCTTAGTAAAGTGGAAGTTCTTCCCCTCTAGAAGATGCCACCTGGGAGAAAGAAGAGTTGGTGAAGGATTACCCCCACTTTTCGAGATGAGGACATCTCGCATTTTTCAAGTAGGAGAGGATGTAAGATTTCTCCTCAGCTTGAATATCAAATAAGCCTCTACTTCAATCCCTTGTAATCATTCTATGTTTCTGTGAATGCAAGAAAATATCATTTTCCTTGTTTTGCCTAGTGCGATAAAAATTTCTAGAGAGTGGTAAATCAAAATTGGGATATTTTTGGATAAACAAATATAAAAAATATATTTTCTTGAAACATAAAATCAAAATAGATTTTCCAAGGTGCAATTGGAATTAATTAAAATTGATTTAGAAGACCTTAGCCTAAGGGTCCAGATTTTTGAAATTGATTTAGAAGACCTTAGCCTAAGGGTCCAGATTTTTGAAATTTTTATTATTATGGTCCAATTAAGGTTCCTATGGACCAATAAGATTAATCCAAGTGTTGGAAAAAGATAAATCCAAAGAATAAAAGAAAATACTCAAACATGAGTAAATGCCCACATAAGATGAAGAGTATACCAAGTACTAGGTTTATTAGTTAAAAACTATGCAGTAGTAAAAAAAATGAGATATTTTGAAGTAATCATTCCTTTTTTACACATGTGTAAGAAAAAGGGAGACCTTCAAGGGGCACCTACTTCACATGCTTCGATGAGTTTAAAACTAAAAAATAATAGGATATTTTTATCTCTCCTCTCTCCTAGATCAAACCAAATAAAAAAGGGAGCCAAACTGGTCCAAATCTTATCCAAATTCAGGCAAACTGAAGCTGGAAAATTCTAGAACTCAGTTGGACTCAGTTAGTGGCCTCCCTCTCCTATAAATAGACCCTCATTCCTTTGTATTCTTATCTGTGAATTAAACTATACCTGTATTACTCTAAACTAAGCTTAATTTCTATTATCCTCTAAAAACCTCTGCAAAATTGAAGAGATTGGAGCTTCTCTCTCTCTTCAATCTTCCTTGGTGACTCCTACAACATACGAAACCAATTGATTGGTTGGGGCCTCTACTGTGATCAAAGAATCAAGTAAATTAGAAGGTAAAGTGTGGATTATTGTCTTTTTCTTATTAAAACTCCAAATGCTTCTCTTCTCAACCCCTCTCAAGCTTGAGAAGCTTTAATTTGAATGGCTTTTGATTACTATTGAAGTTCGTTTATGAAGTGTAATAAAGAAACGCATAGAGTTCCATTTATGCTTAATTTTAATGGTTTTTAAGCATTTCTCTCTCTCCCCCCAAAGAAAGGTCATTTCTATGATTTATTCTCAATCCAAATGAAGCTTCTCACATGAAGCTTTTTTCTAATCCAAAAGTAATCTCTATGCTTGTCTAATTGGAGGCCAAAATAATGGCTTTTTAATGCTTTTATAATATTTTTTTCATAGAGAAATTATGAATCAATCCATAACTGGATAACGATTCAATTAGTGGTCATTCTAATCATATCAATAATATTAAACTTCATTCTTTCGATTAAATTGAGAATTAAAATCCATGTATTCCAATGATTTAGAGAAAACAATGTATTCCATGTATTCCAATTAGTGGTCATTCTAATCATATCAATAATATTAAACTTCAATATTTCAATTAAATTGAGTATTAAAATCCATGTAGTCCAATGATTTAGAGAAAATAATTGGAATGCTAAAATAATTTATATTTTATGAATGATTTTAGGTAAATTTATCTTTTTGTATAGATAAAATTTTATGAGATGAAAGAGGGATTCCCACCATATTGAAATTCAAATATTTAAATAATGAAAGTATAATTCCTAGTGCAAAGGAATTAATGAAGGAAAGTATAATTCCTAGTGCAAAGGAATTAATGAAGATTTTTATTTAACTCTTAAGAGAAAATATAGTTAAATTTATCTTTTTGTATAGATAAAATTTTTATGATGAAAGAGGAATTCCCACCATATTGGAATCTAATTAAATAAATGAAGAAAGTGTAATTCCTAGTGTAAAGGAATTAATGGAGATTTTTATTTAAATTTTAAGAGAAAAATTTAGTTAAATTTATCTTTTTGCATAGATAAGTTTAACTGATAAAAGAGGAATTTCCACTATATTGGAATTCAAATGTTTAAATGAGAAAAATGGAATTTTTAGCTTAAAGGAATTAATGGTTTTTTTAAATGTAATTTTAAGAAGAATTTTAATAGATTTAAGTTATGAAAAAGAGGAATTCCCATGATAATTGGATTGCACTCATTGAAATGAGAAAAAGCAGGATTTCAAGTTTATTCAAAAAAATAGGTATTGATATTTTAGTTAAAAGATGAATTTCCATGATATTTGAGAAACGATGGATTTGAATTAAATTCTAATGTCAAAAGATAAATTTCCATCATAATTCTACCGATTTTTGAAGAAGAATGGTATTCAGAGATAGTTTACATGCAAATACACTCCAGCAAAACGGAGTTGTTGAGTAGAAAAACAGGCACATTGCTAAGATTGCGCGAGCATTGATGGGCGAGAAGAATATGCCACATAGCTATTGGGTTGAGGCTGTTTCTATAGCACTTTACATAATGAACAGAACTCCAACTGCCTCGAGACCCATGGTCAATCAGAAAGGGTAACCAAGTAATCAAAGATATACTTTGGTCATGCTGTGGTGGCAGGGAACCCAGTGGTGACTTCGGCGCCACATTTTTTGTAGGAAGTCACCAGTGGTGTGGTTAGGTCAGCCGAGACTCCACAAGACCTATGCACTAGTTTTTAAGTTGACCTCTATTAAGGACGTCCAAAAATTCGTGTTGTAATACCAGAGATTGTACTGCAATGTGCAATGGAGGGGTCAATTCGTGTAGTCACTCCTTAGCAGCAAGTGACTTAAGCATCTTGTTATAGATGGTTGTATATGGTACTCCCACTCGGGGGAGGTACACCATTGAGTACGGAGTTACTCACAGACTAGTATGGAGCTACTAGTGTGATGATAGTGGGTACGTAGTTACTCACTACTAATACATAGCTGCTCATAAAATTAAGATCCTCGAGTGAAAGATACTCTAGATCAACATTTTAAATTACCGAACCACAATCCATGAGTATCGAGGTACTCATAAATATGTTGATGTTGCTCAAATCGAGGGACCGATTTATTCGACGGTATAAAATAAGCAAGAGAGTGGAGTAACTTAAAAGTTACACATCACTAGTCCTAGTGAGTTGTCGAGGTCATCCGTAGTTTGATGATCCCCTCTACCTATCAGATTATATTCAATTTTGCAAGCCCTGGCATTTAATCCGTAGTGATTATGAGTTTGGTGTGAGATATGGTTATGAAGTTCTTACAAGAGTACTCGTTTATTTGCTTGTCATTAATTATAGCTTGGTAGAGATTGCCACCTGTGATGGGTAGGTAGCTTTGCCGCTATAATGAGGAGGCAGCAAATAATGTTCTCATAGTTATACTTCATACCAACACCAAACAGGGATAGGATGATATTCCTAAGTTCATCATCACGAAGTACTGTGATGTTTGCATTTATATTGAATGTATGATGTAATGAGACATTGGGCTTGTGTAATTACCATCAATTATCTAGCAACCTATGGCTTCGCAGCAAGCTCAGTCATTATCTGTGGATTGATAATGTGGTTATTAGTGGTTTGGAATTTTTCTTGATAGATGGTACAACCCACCCATATAATTCATAAGTGTGTAAACACTTATGAAGGGTAATAATATGCAACAATGAAGCACTTTGTTACAAGTGTGAAACCACTGATCTGTTGCAAAGCAGTTTATCAATAGTACCACCATATGTGCGTAGACACTATACCACATCTTTGTTGCAAGATGTTTAAGAGTTTCTTGGAAGGACTCAAGAATATAACATATGCTATTAAACACGGTCTAGATTTGTTCTTGGACCTATGACACTAGCGTGTAGTCCGCTTGAGAGTAGAGTTTTTGAGGACAAAAACCTTTCTTGAGGGAAAGGAGGGATATCCTCAAATATCACATAAACTCGAATAGTTGTGTGAGTTCAGACAATACTTGAAGGGATGTGTCTGGTAATAGCAACAAAGAGCTGTAAGTGATTGGATGTAACTCCAGACACCCGTAGTGGTGCAAGAATCTTTATCAAACATCTCCACATACTATATGGTCTACCCGCATATATAGTATGGCATAAGAGATAGGAAGTTTGATTGTTATATTTGAAGGGAAATCTTCAAAAAGTTACATTTACTCTGAGTTAGAGTGGAGTTTAACCATCCGTAGATTGATGGTAGTTAGAAACTCAACAAGATTCTAGAGCATATGCTTGTGCAAAGATGTTACTCTAAGAGAGAAAGTATCTCTCAACTTTGGAACTAATCCTTGTGATGCATGATTAGATTGGCTCTAGTTTATTTCTCCTATGGCCGTAGAGCTTTCCAACGAGAAGTTTTAACAAGTTGGTGATGCAACATGGTAGCGTAGTCTACAAATATCTAGTAGCATAGTCTAAGAACTTGCGCTACTAGAGTGCTCTCCAGTACATTAGCTTCTGTGCTAATGACATGATTGAAAATCAAGGCATGAAATTTGCCTTAAGGTTTTGGTTGAAATACCAAATCATGGCTTGTGTGAGCATGATCCTGTCTTTACAGGAACTGGTGCGCTGTACGCGTACGCACTTTGTCACAGCCGCGCCCACCTTCCTCGCCGGCACGTAATGCTAGTCCGTAATGCTAGTCCGGAGAGACTGGCCACAGGTGTGGCGGGTAGCGAGGCGAGAGTTAGTCTGGAGAGGCTAGCCGAGTCTTTGGGGTATAGTTTTGAGCCGGAGAGCTCAGACGTAGGCCCTTCATCACCTTTCTTTTCTGACACGGTTTCAAAGGATGATGCTAAACTTCGTCGGTGGGAGAAATATGCTAATTACTCCATTGACGACGGGTACTTACTTTACAAGGGTAGAGTATGTGTACCAACTATTGGTGACTTTCGGACCCAAATTCTTAAAGAAAGTCATGATAGTCCAAGTGCGGGTTATCCTGAAATTCAGAAGACCTATGCACTAGTAAAAGACAGTTTTATTGACCTAGTTTGTTTAAGAACGTCCAGACTTACATGCTAAAATGCAGTAAGTGCCAGGTCAATAATCATGAACGTCTTAAGGTGGAAGGACTACTCCATCCCCGCTGGAGATTCCTCAAGGGAAATGGGAAAGCATTTTCATGGATCTCATTACCGGTTTACCCAAGACCAGTCGAGGGAATGACTCGGTGTGGGTGGTAGTGGACAGGTTAACTAAAATGGCAAAGTTTATTGCCACAAAGAAAACTGTTAAAATGCCAAAGTTGGCAAAACTCTTTATTGAACATATCTACAAGCTATATGGCCTGCCCGCAGATATAGTGTCGAATAGAGATAGAAAGTTCAACAGTCATTTTTGGAGGGAAGTCTTCAAAAAGTTGGATACTACTCTGAATATGAGTACGGCAGATCATCCGGAGTCTGATGGTCAAACTGAAAGAGTTAACCAAATTCTAGAGGATATGTTGCGTTCTTATGTAAGTAAGAAGCAATCAAATTGGGAAGAATATTTGCCCATATTGGAGTTTGCTTATAACAGCTCCAAGCATTCAGCGACTCGATTTACATCATTCATGTCAATGAATGGATTCCAGCCGAGATCTCCGATGGCTGTAGGCCTGGAAAAGGAGAAGATTCAATTTGTCAAGGAGTTCCTTGATAAATGAATGATATGCTCAAAGCTGCATGCGAGAGCATCCATAGAGCGCACAGGATCGCGCTAACACATTTGCCGATAAAGGACGCAAACAAGTGACCTTTGCAGAAGGTGACTTTGTATTTTTAAAGGTTCCTGCGCAGTCAGCAACCATGCAAACGGGAAAGTGTGATAAACTTTCTCCTAGATATTGCAGTCCTTTCAAGGTCCTTAAGAAGATTGGGGACGTAGCCTACAAACTTGAGTTACCGGAGTTCTCAAGTTCATCCTGTCTTCCATGTTAGTAAACTGAAGAAATCAGTTCACGGGTTAGAGAACGTAGTTTCTCTAGATATTTTGGTAGAATTGATCACTCCACCAAAGATACCACATGAACCGGAAAGGATTCTTGGGTATCGAGATAGACAAACCCGACATAAAGTGTACCAGAAGGTACTTGTTAAATGGACAGATAGGGATGAGGAGGTAGCTACCTGGGAACGCCGTAGTGCAATTTCCAAAAGGTTTCCCCAATTTGTTTTCGAGGACAAAAACTCTTCTTAAGGGGGGGTAATGTCACATAGGCTGTAATGCCTGTGACCGACGGCGGCAGACCGGATGGCCATGTCCGGTTCAGTGGGAGAGGATGCCCATGCGGAGTCATGGGCGGCCAGGCTAGTGTGGACGGCAGGCCACACACTATATAGCCTGGGGGATGAGGGGCAATCCTCATTCTTCCTCTATGGCTGGGTGGTGAGCCAGAGGCCGTCCCCTCTTGTGGTAACGCCCGTAGCGGCGTTACGGGAATGTAACAAAATTTTTAGCATCACTTCTTCTTGCGGGCATTAAATTGTTTGTTTGGAGCATCTTCCTTGATAATCGGAGTAGGCTACTCACACTATTATCGCTCCATCTATATGTTGTTTGCAAGCTGAGGATTTCCAAGCATTCCCACAAAGTTGAGTACTTTTGCACCCTCATACAATGGTGTGTTAGTCTCCTTGCGTAACACATCCTCTCGTTCATGTGTTTCAAAGTTAGATGTATCTTCCTCACCCTTGCTTTGGAAAATGTAAGTGATCATTTCCTTTATTACACCCTCTTCCTCTATCTCATGTGTGGAGGAAATCATGGGTCTTCCAAATGCATTGAACATGGTCCACTTTCCAAGTACTCCTTACAATGCTTGTACTCCTTCCTTAAGTTTCTCCCAATGATAGAATAATGAGGCATATTGTGTAGTTCTTGTGCATTAATGTCCATGCCCTCCTCATCCTAATGAACCATATTTAAAAATGACACTCAACATTACATATGGCAAACCATGAGTTTAGATTTCATCTCATAGTTTTATACACTAACAGCAAAATTAGCTTGCATCATCAAGTTGGCTAGCATTGGTTCAAGAGATCCCCATTTTATAATATTCTCCAATGTCACTCGACGTTCATGTACACAAACATCATTCTTGAATCTTGCACATGAATAAGGGATTATTATTCACAACCACTCTGGACCTCCAATTAATGGTGACCCATCTATCCAAACTAGTAGATTACATTTGTACCAGACAAAAAAGTATTGGCAGTGACAATGGTATATGCATAGGTTTTCTCTCTAAAAATTCACCTACCATCGCTACTATAAACACCGTTATAAACATTGCACCATCAAAGCACTGCTAGTAGGTGTTATATTTAGTGGTGCTTATAGCAAGGTTGAGAAAATTAACTTTTCGAACCTGCGGTGCCGTTGGCGCCTATCTTTCTCTCCCCTAAAAAACTCCCTCCACTCCTTTTTTCCTTGAGTTCCTACACCAAATCCTCCCTTCAATCAATCTAGCTCCCCTCACATGCATTTGAACTCTTTACATTCTTCCCCTTCTTCTTCATCAGACTCTTTCTTGTCATCACTATATGGCTATTGTGTAAGCTATTGAAGGTATTCTTCTCTTATGGTTTATTCTAATGCATTTGTTTAGCATTCTTCTTCTTCTTCCCCTTCCCCTTCCCCCTCCTATTCCCCTTTCTTTTTCTAACGTCATTGTACAAGTGATGGTGTGACCTAATCATGATTAGGGTTTGCTTCTATTAATAGGAAACACAATGAGATTAGGATTAAATTTTAGAGTATTAACCTTCCTTTTGCTTCTTCTCCTTCTCCTTTTTGTGTCTATGCTTAATGTATATTAGTCTTTTGTATGTCTCTTGTTTTTGGTAGGTAGAGTTCATTAAACATGTTACTAATCACTCGTTTTCCTTTTTATGTTGTGTAGGTCTTGCACTAATAATCTCTTTTAGCTTGACAATATAGAGGTAAGATCTCTTTTTCTTGTATTCTTTAGGGCTTTTTATCTATGAATTAAGCTTTTAGGGCATGGTATTACTAATTACTTTGTTTAATCTTTAGTTTTGTAGGTCTTTCCTTCAACTTCATAAAAAAGAGGTAAGCCCACTAATCATTTATGATTTTCATTTACCTATTATTTCACCCTTGGGTGTCAGGGTTTAGGGCTAGATCAGGCTTAAGCATGCATGCATCTAGCTTAAGCCCAATGCATAGATTAACCTCCATTCATAGATCTTAATATATGCAGTAAAATTAATGCATATAGCTTAATTCATGTATTAAGGTTAATGCATAGAGCTCAATCTATGCATTAATCTCTATGGATTGAGCTTTATCTATGCATTAAGCTCTATGCATAAAGCTTAATGCATAGATTAAGCTTAATGCACAAATTAAGCTCTATGCATAGAGCTTAATATATGCATTAAGGTTATTCTATAGGCATGTATGCAAGCATTAAGCTTAATGAATGCATGCATTAAGGTTATTCTATAGATGCATGTATGCAAGCATTAAGCCTAATGCATGCATTAAGCCTAATGCATGCATTAAGCTCTATGCATAAAGTTTAATCTATGAATTAAGCTTAATGCATAAAGCTTAACATATGAATTAAGCTTAATCTATACATTATGCTCTATGTATAGAGCTTAATCTATTAATTCATGCATTAAGCTTAATCCATATATGTATGCATGCATTAAGCTTAATCTATGCATTATGTTTAATGTATTAGCTAAATCTATACATTAATTATAATGCATAGAGCTTAATGTATGCATTAAGATTAACACATAGAGCTTAATCTATGCATTAAGCTCTGTGCATATAGCTTAATCTATGCATTAAGAAGATTAAGCTCTATATAGACATAGAGCTTAATGTATGGATTTATCTTAATCCATAGATGCATGCATGCATTAAGCTTAATGTATAGAGCTTAATGCATAGAGCATAATGCATGCATTAAGCTTAATGCAATGCATAGAACTTAATCTATGTATTGAGCTCTTTGTATAGATCTTAATCTATGTATTGAGCTCTATGTATAGATCTTAATCTATGCATTGAGCTTAGTCCATAGATGCATGCATGCATTAAGCTTAATGCATGTATGTATTAAGCTAAATATATGCATTAAGCTTAATACATAGAGCTTAATACATAGATTAAGCTTAATGCATAAACTTAATGTATAGATTAAGCTTAATTCATGCATTAAGCTCTATGTATGCATTAAGCTTAATGCATGGATTAAGCTCTATGCATAGAGCTAAATCTATGCATTAAGCTTAATGCATGCATAGAACTTAATACATATGGCTTCATGCATTATGTATTTATGCATAAAGCTTTTTTGATGTGGAGTGCTATGCATGGATGGAGAGTATAATCTTTTTGAATGTTTATACTCTCTTATGCATATAGCATATATTTCTTATACTCTCTTTTTCTATGCTTAAGGTATTCTCTCTATTCATAGCATTTACATGTGTATAGACATATTCATCTCATAATACTTGCTTCTTCTTCTTCTTTTTCTTCTTCCCGTTCCCCTTCCCCCTCCCCCTTCCCCCTCCTATTTCTCTTTCTTTTTCTATTCATCATTGTAAAAGTGATGGTGTGACCTAATGATGATTAGGGTTTGCTTGTATTATGCTTAACCTAATGATTAGTAAGAAACATAATGCGATTAGGATAAAATTTTAGAGTATTAACCTTCCTTTTGCTTTTTCTCCTTCTCCTTTTTTTCTCTGTGCTTTATGTATATTGGTCTTTTGTATGTCTCTTGATTTTGGTATGTAGAGTTCATTAAATGTGTTACTAATCACTCATTTTCCTTTTTATGTTGTGTAGGTCTTGCACTAATCATCTCTATTAGCTTGACAATATAGAGGTAAGATCTCTTTTTCTTGTATTCTTTAGGGTTTTTTAATACATGCATTAAGCTTTTAGGCCTTGGTATTATTAATTACTTTGTTTAATATTTTGTTTTATAGGTCCTCTCCTTCAACTTCATAAAAAAGAGGTAAGCCCTCTAATCATTTATGATTTTCATTTACCCATTATTGCACCCTTGGGTACCAGGGTTTAGGATTAGCTTAGGCTTAAGCATGCATGCATCTAGCTTAAGCCTAATGCATAGATTAAACTCTATGCATAGAGCTTAATATATGCATTACGCTTTATGCATATAGCTTAATGCATATATTAAGCTAATGCATAGAGCTCAGTCTATTCATAGAGCTTAATGCATGGATTAAGATTAATGCATGAATTAAGCTCTATGCATAGAGCTTAATCTATGCATAGAGATTAATGTATGCATTAAGCTTATTCCATAGATGCATGCATACATGCATTAAGCTCTCGCATAGAGTTTAATCTATGCATTAAGCTTAATGCATAGAGCTTAATATATGAATTAAGCTTAATCTATGTATTAATCTCTATGTATAGAGCTTAATCTATATAGCATTAAGCTCTATGCATAGAGCTTAATGCATGCATTAAGCTTAATCTATACATTAAGCTGAATGCATAGAGCTTAAGCTATGCATTAAGTCTAATGCGTAGAGCTTAATATATATATTAAGCTTAATAAATAGAGCTTAATCTATGCATTACTCTTTGTACATAGATCTTAATCTATGCATTAAGAAGATTAAGCTCTATGCTTAGAGCTTAATACATAGATTAAGCTTAATCCATAGATGTATGTATGCATTAAGCTTAATTCATAAAGCTTAGTGCATAGAGCATAATGCATGTGCATTAATCCTAATGCAATGCATAGAGCTTAATCTATGTATTGATCTCTATGCATAGAGCTTAATCTATACATTGAGCTTAATCCATAAATACATGGATGCATTAAGCTTAATGCATGTATGTATTATGCTAAATCTATGCATTAAGCGTAATACATAAAATCTAATTTATAGATTAAGCTTAATGCATGAATTTAATGCATAGATTAAACTTAATACATATGAATTCAGCTTAATGCATGGATTAAGCTCTATGCATAGAGCTAAATCTATGCATTAAGCTTAATGCATGCATAGAACTTAATACATAAGGCTTCATGCGTTATATATTTATGCATAAAGCTTTTTTGATGTGGAGTGCTATGCATGGATGGAGAGTATAATCTTTTTTAATGTTTATACTCTCTTATGCATATAGCATATATTTCTTATGCTCTCTTTTTCTGTGCATAAGGTATTCCCTGTGTTCATAGAGTTTACATGTGTATAGACATATTCATCACAATACTTGCTAGACCTCCTTATGTTAGAGTTTAGTGAGAAGTGACATTGCATGCTAATGTAAGGAGGTCGTGCAAGTAATGTGAAGCTGGATCCTCTCACATATTAGAGCATACATAGGCTCTATGCATGCATGCATATAGTCAAGCATAGATATGTTACTAAACACTTTTTTTTTCTCGTAAATATGTTACTAATCACTTTTTTTGCATGCTATGTTTTTAAGGTCTTCCATTGTGGACCTCTCCTTTGGCTTGCCATTGTCATGGTGGTAAGCTCTCTTGTTCATGTAATCATTTTATTACAACCTTGGATGTCGGGTTTAGGATTTAGCATTGTACATATGGCTTAAGACTTTATTCATATATGGCTTATGCATAGAGCTTATGCATAAGCCTTATACATAATTCTTATGCATAAAGCTTGCATAAGGTTTTTATATAAGCCTCATGCATAGAGCTTATGCTGCATAAGACATGCATATGGGAAGTTTAAGAGTTCTAATACATTTATGTGTTATTAAAGCTTTTAGCGTTATTAGAGAATCATCATTCCTATCCACATAGAGCAACTCAAGTATCATTCCATATCTTGAGGTACTCTTCAATATTCTTATTCTTCTCATTTATTTGCTTTGCACAGACACATTTCCTTGACCAATCTTTGTTCCACTACAAGTGGAATTTGGATCAATTCTACACACGCAGCCAATACCAACAGAATCATTGTTCAACATCATGTAGACCCTCCCTCCAGATTGGAAATCCATCCTGCACATAATCATGTTGGACTTGTTAAACTAGTAATCAAATCTAGCAAGCAATTTTTTTTAAGTTTGGAACCTACATCAGACTCCACCATGAAGTATAGCTCTACCATGTGGCCGAGCTAGAACTAGCTCTATCATATGTAGAGATAGAACCCATTCAAGACTATCTCTACTATGTGGTGGAGTTAGACTTCAAAGCATTCTAGCGATACCATGGTGTTTAGATAGATTATTTTGATATAGCTCTACCACATGGTAGAGCTAGATCAATGAATTCTAGCTCCGTTACATGATATAGCTACATTGATGCATTCTAGCTCCACCACATGATATAGTTACCATATAGTAGAGCTAGTTCAATATATTCTAGCTCCACCACATGGTAGAGCTAGACCTCTAGGCATTCTAGGTCTACAACGTGGTTTATGGTACAACTAGATTGATGCATTCTAACTCCACCACATGGTAGAGCTAGACCTTAAAGTTTTACGATGTGGTCTAGGTAGAATAGTACAGCTCTACCACTTGGTAGAGCTTGATCAAATACTTTGAGATCTAGCTCTACCATGTGGTAGAGCTACAATTGCATTTAAGGTCTAGCTCTACCATGTGGTGGAGCTAGAATGCATCGATCTAACTATGTACCATGCAGATCAACAAAACCAATTACTCTAAGAAAAAACCTACTTCACATGTCAACAAGAACCAAGGAGCTAGAATTGCATTTGATCTTGCTCTACCACATGGTAGAGATGTATTCTACATAGACCACATCGTAGAGCTGGAATTATTTGAGGTCTAGCTCTACCATGTGGTGGAGCTAATGCAGATCAATAAAACTAATTACTCCAAGAAGAGACCTACTTCACATGATGAGAACCAAGGATCTAGAAAAAAGTTCAGACTCCATTAGTCCTAAAAATCTATATAAACTTGTAGTCTCTCATTCAATGCAATAGAAGTGTTTATGTAATCATGGTTTGTGTGTGAATTGATCTTCCCTAGTGACTGTCCTTGATACCTAACAATCTATGGTAGGAATCAATGTTTCAAATTCAGGGCTTGACAATGTTATAGGAATTGCATCTGTAATTGGAGGATCAGAATGATCCCCTTCTTCATCATCGCTTCTTCATCACCGCTATAGCTTTCGTTTGATCAAATTAAGTTGCCATTCATGATAGTAGATTGCAAATAATATTTGGCCATCGAACGACACTCCATAATGAGTCTTGGAGAGGTGAAGTATCCATTGACAATGTAGGAAAAGGTAGGACCACATCTTTCAAACATTCCTCCACTATTATGGATACATTTCCTTGCCCTATCTTTGTACCAAAATCCCCTTGAATTTATACATATACTTTAACCTATAATAAAATCTATAATCAAACTTATAAGCTTACAGTTATATTTATTAAATAAGCTATAATATAGTAGCATTAAAATAAGCTTTTATTAACTTACAAGTTACTATAATAAGCTATATAGTTATAAATATTAATATAATTTAAGTTACTATAAGTTATATAGTTATAGTTGTAGGTTAATGTATATAATTTAAGTCACTATAGGTTATTTATAAACTTTAAATTATATAGGTTTATATATAGATAGGGTTGATTTATATAGCTATAGAAAGTTTATAAATAAGATATATAAAGTATAATTATAAACTATAAATAAACTAAATTAAGTTACTATAGTGAACCTATTAAACCTATAAGCCAATTTATATATATCTTTAAGTCTATTTATATAATCAAACCTATAGTTACTATAGTTAATCTATTAAACCTATACGCCTATACTTTATATATCTTTAAGTTACTATAGAACCTATTATAAGCCTATTTATATAACCTATTAAACCTATTATAAGCCTATTTATATATATCTTTAAGCCTATTTATATAAACAAACCTATAAGCCTATTAATTATAAACTTTTTGATCTAAGGTCTCGTATGCGCTCTCCTTGTTCAGACTCTTCCCCCCCCGAATTTGATAAATTATAACCCTATAACCCTAATGTAAAGGTTTGGGCCTTTACATTGACACTTAAGGCTTTAGAAACTCTAATTACCCATTATGATAATATTATAACAACTTTATTAATAAAGTTTAAACTTTAAACTTTAAAGCATGCAACCTTATCCCTGTCTCTCTGTGGCGCAACGCAACCTTATCCGTGTCTCTCTGTGGCGCAGGTTTGTTGGGCGCTCTAGCGATGTACGGGGCTGATTTCTGGTGACCAGATCTGAGAGGGGAGAAGAGAGCGGACAGAATTCAGGAATACCTTATGTCTGTTGGTTGATTTTTTCATGGGGACTCCCCGCTCTCTTTTTTTGTTGATTCAGGTGCACTGGCAGCCAAGGTAAATGCTAAGCTTAGCCAAGCTTAGCTTATAGGCAGAAACAGTAGTGAGAGGTATGCACAACAAGCGTGCAGCTGAGGACGAGGCTGATCAGACCCGTGTAGTCGGCTTGGGTCTCTTGCACTGCTCTGTTGTTACAGCGTTACAATACAGCCATGCGCCTCCCCACAGTTTGACAGCTGCTGCTGCAGGTGGTTTTCATGTATGGTGGAGGGGGCTGTTATCATCAACACCTTGATGCCTTCCACGATGCTCTTTGGAGATTTCATGTCGAAAATTCTTTGACGGATGTTCCTGCCTTGGCTGTAGGGGTCGCTGTTACAGTGTTTGCCAGAGTTGCGTAGATTTCTACTGCTTCTGCTCTCTAATATCTCCTGCTTCTACTCTCTACCAGCTTTTCACTACTGCTCGTATCAGTTTCAATACCTTCAGAATCTCCCCCGTATCAGTTTCAACATCACCATTCAATTTGCTAAGAAGTGCAACCCAAATCTGTATCAGGTTTTTTCTCTTCAACCATTCCTAATTTTTTGAATTCTTGCATGCTTTTATTTTCTACCCTATGTCAATGTGTATGATCTCAATTTTAATTGACATGTTCAAAACTTTAAATCTAATCATAGATAATGATTTAATATGAGACAAAAATATGTGTACCTTGTTGTATCATTGAATTTGATAATGGATGCGGTGATGTCCAAGTGCTAGTTGTCAATGACAAGATGGGAAAGGAGGTTTGTATTACATAAGCGACATGGACGTCAAGGAAAATTTGAAAAATACCAAGACCATTTTAAAATTTTAAAGGGCGGGATAATTTGAATTTAAAATTGGGCGGGATAATTTGAATGCTCTACCACATGCTAGAGCTGGAGAAATGCATTCTAGCTCTACCACATGGTAGAGCTGGAGTTGAAATGACCTAAACTAGTGCAAGATGACTTGAAATGACAAACCATCCATCTAGTATCGTACCTCTATCTTGACTTGAAGAGTCAAAAATCACCTACTCTTACCTACTAGGCCTTTCAAGGTTCTATTCTAGACCATGCACAAAAGACCCCTCTCCACCTTCTAGCATAGCTTCTCCCCTCTCTCCTTGCTTGAAATTGTACTTTCCTGCTCTTACACTCTAAGCATGAGATCTATGCAAGAGAGCTCTCATAATAATGCAAGATGTAGCTCCTATTGCAAGACCTAGCTCTATGCATGAGAGCTCTTTCACTTTTTACATGAGATCTATCCATGGGAGCTCTTATGTTAACCTATGACGGACATTCAGACGTACTATGTTTTACGTCATTAATTTAAATATTCTGAGTCATGGGCCGGGCTTGTCGGCACCATATGTTAAGGATGAAGGGATTGGGTGATCGCCGATGAGAGGCGCACCTTGAATATCAGTAGGATAAGGGTTAGGATCGATCGGCCATGTATGGGCACCCAAGTGTGAATGGCCAAGTCACCTATAAGAGCCAAATGTAACCCTAAAATCCTCATTCTCATGTGTTGTGAATACAAGAGTGCTCTTGCCTTATCTCCTTGGTTTCCTTCTCCTGCGTGAGAGAGAGAGAGAGAGAGAGAGAGAGAGAGAGAGAGAGAGAGAGAGAGAGAGTGGGAGAGCGATCGAGCACTGCGTAGCGGCACGGCGACGGAGAGGCGGTAGAGCGGCGACGGCGGCTCCTTCTTCACTGCAACGTGGGAATCCTTCAAGGCGACGGTTGAGCGGTGAGTGACACACCCTTTGCATTCTGTTTGAGCTTCCTTCCCTGGTTGTATGCTTGCAGCCATTCGTGGCTCGCATACGGTGTCCGGCAAGTCCCCAGCTACGACCTGTGTGGCAAAAGCGTACATTTTTGGCGCCGCTGCTGGGGAGTTACCCTGCACCAAGCTCCAGTTTGCAGCTCTGGCTGCTGCGTGAAGTTTAATTTACATTGTAGGAAAGACGTCTGTGTGTTTGTTGTTGAGGTGTTTCTGTGTTTTGCAATCTGTTTCTGCAATTTGTCTTCTGCATTTCTGTTTCTTTTGTTATCTTTCCGCTCCGCGTATGGGCGTGTGTTTTGTTATCTGTTTTCTGCGTGCGAGGGGGATTTCTGAATCCCCAGACCTGTGCTGTGTGCGAACCGCGCCGCGACCAAGGCTAAAACCCAGAAAGAAACCCTAGAAAACTTTTCTCAAAAAAAAAAATCCAAAAAAATAAAGAATAAAAAAATTTTATTTTATTTTTAAAGAAAAAAACCAAACGTGTGGAGGAGAGGAAAGATTTTTTAATTAGAGGCCTCGGTCTCGGTCTTTTGATATATATATATATATATATATAGGAGAGTGAGCCTCCATAGCTTTCTTTCAAGTGAGAGCTTATGGGAAGTTGTGCCCTATATGTAGCCCACTCCCCAAGGAGTAAAGTGAGCATGTGGGATAAAGCCCTCACCCTTTCCTCCATAAGCAAATAGGCTTTCGCCCCTTCCCCCCAAGGGAAACGGACTGTTTTGAGGACTACAGGAGCTCTAGATAGGCAACACGGTGCTATAAAGCACACTAGGACCCTTTGAACGATACGCTCGTTTTGAGCTATCACACGCCCTAGTCCAAGTTTAACCATAAGTAAGGGGGTCAAAAACGAGTTAAAAACAATCTAAAAACAAGTAAAAATGGGGTGCGAAACACCTAAGAAACCACTTGTGTGAGTTTCAAGGGTAGTTACCAACGCACGTAGGGTACCCACGTCACATGCATCTACGTTCTGGTCGGGTGCTAGAGTCTGAGCCACTAGAAAGCGTTTCAGTCTACGCAGGCTCACACCATCCCTCCACGTTAGCATCTTGGCCTTCGGCTGGAACCCAAGGGAGTGCAACCCAAGATCCACGAATAGTGGATAGTGACTCATCCTCTGACTCAGAAGCCATGGAAGGACACCCTACCAAGAACCCTGAGGAGACAAGCCAAAACATGCTAGTTTGGGCCCCACAACCCGGATCTAGCATGTTTAGTCGTCTAATAGAGACCTTTAGTAGAGCTACACGCTCTGAACATGTGACAAGCGAAGTAAATGAAGAAGGAGGGGTAGTGGATTCGCCATTCACATCTTATGTAGACCCTACCCTCCCAAAGAGTGTCCATGTGGATATTCTACCCACTTCGTTTAATGAGGGTCCTACTGAGCTACCACCTTCCGATACTCTTCCTAAAGTAGAGGTCCCTAGAAGCCAATCCATAAGAAGTGACATTGCGTCCACTTCAAGAGAACCGTTTGGCACACCAAGTCTAGATGGGATATTTCTCAATGAAAATTGGGAATATGATCTACACACAGAGACTCTAATGGACCTATACACGGGTTACACATACCATGTGGGTTGGTTAGAAGTCCTACGATCTACATCTAGCACCACTAATCTAGAAGAGCAACAACAAATGATATGTGAGGTTATTCATAGAATTATCCAAATTGAGAGGCAAAATAGGGGAGTGAACCTAGTTTCCACTGGCCCTATGAGATTTTTGGATACAGGCAAGGCCAAACAACCAACCCTATCACAATTGTCGGTGAGTCCCATAGACCCTTCGTATGTTGTTTCGCCTGGAGTCTCAATGCAGGTTGAGCCCACGAGCAGTAACTTTAGTTTTCCAACCTTGGCTCAACTTTCCATTAAGGAACCCACAATGCCTACCCCAATGATGAGCATGACAGAAAGCACACCTGTTACAACTGTAGTTAGTACGACGCCGCTACCTAGTGGAACAGTACCTACAACAGCGCGTGCCAGTGCCTATCAACCCTATGTACCTATCTCTACTCATGCTCATGTAGCTCCTACGCCTCTTAGTATGCCAATGGCGTATGCTCCACGACCGCCTTATCACCACCCTTATCCAATAGGAGCTAGGCCTAATCACATATCATATCCTACGTCATTTGCCAACATACTCAGACCAACGCTAACTCCTATCAGCCAGGCTATCCCAGAAGTGCCTCCACCAGCTATGCCTGCTCACCTAGGTGATCTTGCAGCGTTTGCTCAGACGATCAGACGATCCATTGCGAAAAACATGCGGGGCATGCCTGAGAGAGAACCTAGAAGCAAGGCAGTACAAGTGGCTAAGCTCACTCAAAACTTCAGTGGTAACGAAGATGTGAGGAAGCACATTGAAGTCTTTGAACACGTGTGTGATTCCTTGGAAGAGCACAATGAGCTGCATAAGTGTAAAGCCTTAGGCTTAACCTTGAGTGGGAAGGCCGGAGATTGGTATCAAACCTTAAGGGTTGAAGAGCGCACTCACTACCCCACTCTCAAGGATTGTTCTTGAAAGAATACATACGTGAGGGTGTGCTTTGGGGAGTAGCATCTCAACTCCAAAAAGCTGAACACGAGGAAGGGGAGTCACTGAGAGACTTTATAAGTCGATTGAAGCATCTAAATTCTCGCTGCACTCCCGATGAACGCTTCAATAACAACCAACTCCTCGATAGATTCATTCGAGGATTGCGCCACGAGGACATTTACAATGGCCTAGTCATTAGAGGTCTTACAACGTGGGAAGCAGTCACTGCCAATGCAATCCAGTTAGAAGACAACTTGATGATTGCAGGTAAAAAGGTGTCTTCAGAAACAAAATCCGTCAGTTCGCAAGTATTTGGGCACGAGCCAATGACGGTGAAACCTATTGCCAAGGAACCCAAGATATCTGAAATGTCTGTGACCGACCTTACTAAGGCTCTCCAAGAATATTTTAGGGGTAATCGAGCTCCTCAGAATAGCCATATGTACCCAAGGAGAGAGCAACAATGGTGTTCGGTGTGCTTAGGACCACATAGCACGAGTGAATGTCCCACATTCAGAGTCAAATTCAATGGGAATTGCAATGCATGTGGTAAGTATGGCCATCAATCTAAAGATTGCCTAGTACTTAAGCGAATGTTGGCAAACCAGGCACCACTAGCCTGGTCAAACACACCTCAAGTACCCACGCTAATGCCTGCACAACCTGTCGAGCAACCGTCACAGCACATAGTTCCAAGGAATCCGAATGTAGTCCAGTCTGTGCCGTTACCACCGCCAGTGCTAGGACCACAACCTCCACATCCACCAAGGATTACTCCTATAAACCAGATGGGTTGTGAGTCACATAGTGCATGTGGGGATTATGAAGAGGAGATAGACCCCACGGCTCCATATGGGATTGATACGTTTGAAATGATTCCCCAGTACTACATGGAGGATCATTTCGGGCAAGTCAAGCCTGTATATCAAGCGGCTGCTCTCGCCACAAGAGGGCAAAACCTTAATACCTTGGCGAGGAGACCACCTCTTCAATGCTACGATTGTAGTGGACCGCATCGTGTAGCGGAGTGCCCTAATAGGCTACAGAAGATCGCTACTCAAATGCAACCAAATCAAGGGAGCACATCGGGAATGCCGGTACTTACATGTAATCGTTGTGGCATAGATCATTTGATTGCTCAATGTCCACATAATCCTAATGCACCCAAGATTACGCCATTAAATTTGGTTGAGGTCACCAACCAAGCACGAGGATCCACACCCGTTGTACCCGTGAATGTAGTTACACGGTCAATGCTTCAAAATCAAAACTACATTCTTGAAGAGAGGGATACTGCATCAATCGCTTAGGCAAAGAAAAAGAAAACACGGCGAAAGAGATCGCTTAATGCCATGAGCTCCAAGCCCAGTTCAAAGACTAACATAGGGATAGGAGACGACCCCGTGTATATGAATGATCCTGAAGATGATTCTGATTCAATAGAAACCATGGGGACCAAAGCCACTACCTTAAGGGAGGAACCCACTCGGGAGCTGAATGAAGGAGAATCAAGTGAGTACATAAATAAGAGGAAACAGAAGGAAACTTCCTCGGCCCCACAACCAAGTCAGTTAATGCCCTCTCGACCACCCAAACTGACTGAGACTCCCCAAGACAAGCCACGTGGGCCAAAAACCCTCAAGAAAAAGATTGGAACTTACCCAAACCCAGTTGAGGAGATTGAACAAGTGCAACACTTAAGGGGTTTGGTGGAAGAAACACAAAGAGAACTGGAGCCAAACCCGAGAAAAATCAAAATTCCAGACACAGTGTTTCCTATACAAGTTCAGCCTCACAGGAAGCATAAACCGTTAGCTATACCTAGTATCGTTCGGGAAGAAAGTGAGGTCAGGACATCAGGAAGTGGGCAAACACCCTTTTTGCTTAAAAGAATGTTTAGTGAGGGAATGCCTGACCCCATCGAAGAGGAAGTGATTCCATCTTCACCAATCCCTAGTCAAGGGGCGATATCTCGAAAAGTACTGTTGAATGTGTCCAAGCTAATGGATTTCATGTCCTCTGAAACCAGGACAACGATCATATCCAAATTATACGGAGATCCTCAGCTATAGCGCTTCGGGCATTTCTCAATGGAGAACTAAAGGTGGGGCTACCACAATTTGCAAATATGGATAGACCCGACACGCTTCAAGATGAAGGGGAGCATTGGGATCTACAACCCAACTTAGATGAAGATTCGGTCGTTGAAATACCTGTTAACAAGTTGGGACAGTACTTTGAAGGGGACGAATCTAATGCAACCCTCCCCATTACTACCAAGGGATTAACTCTAAAGGGAATCCTTGATGGTGGTGCTGGCGTAAGCATTGTGACTAAAAACTGTTGGGAATCTATGGGAAGACCTCACCTTGAAGTCACAAACATAGTAGTTAAGATGGCAAACGGGGAACCATAGCTAAACCTATTGGAATGTTAAGGGACCTTAAGATCAAGGTCCTGGGATACAAGGTAAAACATACATTCATTGTAATGGATTTCTCCAAGCATCCTATGTCATATCAAATGATCTTAGGATGTCCTTTCATGAGGGAAGCACAAATGGTGCATGACTGGTCGAAAAACCATGTCTATCTACAATTCTAGGACTCTGTCATTCGAGTTGATCTTGAGAATGGTCGTGCACATCCTTTAGGAAGCAAGGTTATCATTGATAATCGATCGGATACCACTGTTCACTCTGCCCCATTAAGGTATTGCTATACATGCAAAAGAGAGACTGATGATGGAAAAGATTCTCCTTATATGGATGTCCTACCGGGTATGACTGAGTCGGATAATGTGGATTGGGTACACCTAGCGGCAACCATAGACACATGGGGAAATAGAGGCATAAGTTGGGTAACACCCGCCGAGGGGCAAGATATGCCACCGTTAGTGCCAATAAACATGATAGGTGTTATGCACTTGATCCATGGCGAGAAAGCGACAAACTCCACTGACACTGAAAGTAGCCGAAGAATCTGACCCATGTAACTCTGAGTATGAATCTCAGGAAGAAACTGACTCTGAGCCTGATGGGGGGAATGAATCAAAGACTCACCCAAATGTGGAAGCAATGTGCTCAAGGCCTAGGATGGTGACCTCCTGCAGTTCATCCGAAAGTGAGGGGGACACAAGTGAAGGTCGACCAAGTGAGTTCGAATCTGATAGAAACAAAAATCAAAAACTTGGTAAGAAGAAAACGAGACATAAGCGCCAACGCTATCGAGCTAATGTACGAACTGCAATAAACAAAGAGAGATCCGCTATAGAATGGCTTAGTTATGTAGGAGCCATTGACGCTCATCGGAAGATAGCGGATAATTGGGAACAATACCTCCAAAGTGTCATGTGGTGTATTCCGCAACCTCATGACGTCGCCCAATTAGAAATTGAAGAGAATCCGAAACTAAGTCGTACTGCAAGAAGGCGGCAAAACCAAGAGTTGGCTCAGCAACGAAAGGAAGCGAAATTGAAAGAAAAAAGCCTGGCACAACAAGAACCAGTAGACTTACACCCCACACCCGAGCATTTCAAATCATTTACCACAGGGGAACGTAAAGTGGTCTACACAAAAGCCCAACGAATGCCTACCAATGGGAGTAGCGGTGTCTACGATGGCCCTGCGGCGGTAGTTAAGGAGATAGACTTAGCAGATCCGGGTGAGGAGTCTAAACCAGTTTTTATTGCTCAAGACCTCACCAAGGCAGAAGAAGTTGCACTTACGAAGCTTCTTAAAGAATTCAAGGACATATTTGCTTGGACATATCATGATATGAAGGGTGTTCCACCCTCGGTGGTGCAACACACGATTCCAATGATTAGCACTGCTAAACCAGTCCAGCAACGTCCCTACCCAATGAATCCTAAGTACGCAAAGATCGTACAAGAGGAAATTGAAAAGCTTGTAAAATGTGGATTCATATACCCTATTGAGCACTCAGAATGGGTTTCTCCGATAGTCATCGTACCAAAGAAGAATGGGAAACTCAGAGTGTACATTGATCTCAAAAAGGTTAATGCAGCCACCAGAAGGGATCATTACCCCTTGCCATATTCGGAACATGTGCTTGAAAGAGTGGCAGGCAAGGAGGCATATAGCTTTTTAGATGGGTACTCGGGTTACAATCAGATCACAATTGCAGTCGAGGACCAAGCTAAAACAGCATTTATCACGGAGTTTGGAGTGTTTGCCTTTCGTGTCATGGCTTTTGGCTTGACCAATGCACCTGCAACATTCCAACGATTGATAAACACGGCCTTTAAGGGACTTCTGTGAAGCTTTCTTAGATGATCTTTGTGTTCATTCCTCTTGGGATGAGCACTTGATGTGTTTACGAAAAATATTTGAAAGGTGTAGATTATATCGCATCTCCTTGAATCCTTTCAAATGCCAATTCTGGGTTAAACACGGAGTTATCTTAGGGCATATAGTGTCCAAAAATGGGATTTCCACTGACGAAAGTAAAATCAAGGTCATTCTGGAATTACCCCCACCCACCAACTATAAGGGAGTCCAACGCTTTATGGGCCATGTTGGTTATTATTGAAGGTTTATTCTCTTCTTCGTCGAGATAGCTCGACCATTGTATAAGCTTCTCATCGAGTTTATTTGGACCGAAGAATGTGATCGTGCCTATGAGCTATTAAAGAAGGCCTTGGCGAGTGCTCCAATCTTGAGAATGCCTAACTGGGATTTAATCTTCCATGTGCATATTGATGCATCAAACTTTGCTATTGGGTGTGTGTTAACTCAACCAGGCGAACACAAATTAGACTACCCCATTAGCTTTGCCAGTCGCCAGTTGAACGATGCTGAGATGAACTACACCACTACGAAGCGAGAAGGGTTGGCAATGATATATGCAGTAAGGAAATTTTGTTATTACCTCCTTGCCACCAAGTTTGTTTTCTATGTGGATCATCAAGCATTGTTGTATCTGGTAAACAAACCATGCTCCACAGGAAGAATCACACGATGGCTATTGATTCTTCTTGAGTTTTATTTCACTGTTGTTGTGAGACCTGGCAAAAAACATGTTATGGCTGATCATTTGTCTCGCATACCTAATGGTGAGGCTCCTACAGGGGTTGATGATGACTTACCAGACACTTCCCTGTTCATGGTGGAGACAATGCCTGAATGGAGTGAGAAGATTTTTAACTTTTTGGTTAATGGCTTTCCACCCAAGGAGCTTCGTAAAGATCCAGCTCAAAAGCTGATCAAAGAATGCGAACCCTATTGCCTGATAGCAGGGACTCTTTATAAAAGAGGAAAGGATGACGTTCTTAGGCGTTGTGCCCGAGAGGATGAGTATCTATACATTTTGCAAGAGGCACATATGGGCGTAGCCGGTGGTCACTTCTCAGGAGACTTAACTGCGCGAAAGATCTTACAATTAGGGTATTGGTGGCCCACTATGTTCCAAGATGCATCACTCTTTGTGAAGGGTTGCGATGAATGCCAATGATACAAGAAACCCTAGAGGAAAGATCAGATGCCCCTACATCCAATCAAAGTAAACCAACCATTTGAAAAGTGGGGTTTAGACTTTGTAGGTCCAATTAGCCCAGCGGCCCGAAACACACAATCTCACTATATTATTGTGGCCACTGACTATATGACCAAATGGGCTGAAGCGAAGGCAACACATAAGGCAAATGCAAGGACAACAGCCAAGTTCCTCTTTGAAAATATAATCACGCGCTTCGGTTGTCCTTTTGAACTTGTGAGCGACAATGGTACGCATTTTATAAATGAAGTGATTAAGGAGCTCACAACAAATTTCATGATATCCCATCATAAATCTACTCCTTACTATCCGCAAGCGAATGGCCAAGCCGAGAGTACCAACAAGACCTTAATCTCTGTTTTGACAAAGACAGTTGAAGCTCATCACCGCATGGATTGGGATCTAAAGCTTACGACAGCTTTATGGGCCTATCGTATTGCGTACAAAGTGGCTATTAACTGCACACCATTCAAAATGGTATATGGCCAAGAAGCAGTCATGCCATGGGAATTTGTCATTCCTAGTCTTCGTGTTGCTACTCAAGAGGGTTGGGATGGTAATCCCTTAGTAGAGCGTCTATATATCCTTGAGCGGCTAAACGAAGAAAGACAATTGGCTATGTACAATGCCCTTGTGGAGAAGGATAGAAGGAAAAAATGGTTTGATCGCCACCTGAAGGACAAGGACATCAAGGTTGGGGATAAAGTCCTGATGTATGGAGTGCGTAACGAAAAGAAGAAGCTCAAATATGCTGGTAAGGGACCGTATAGAGTCTGTGAAATTACCCCGCAAGGTACCATCAGAGTAGAAACTCTCGACGGAGTTGAAACCATTGGATTCCTTAATGGGAGTAAATTCAAAAGATACTATGACCCCCTGAGCCAAGAGGAGTTACATGCAATCCATCAAAAGAAGGCAGCTAAAGAACAAGCTGAGCTTAAAAAGATACAAGCGAGAGTCAAAGCCAAAGAACGTCAACAGCGTGCTAGGCGACAAAGAGAAGCCAACCTGGGAATTACGCAAGTATTTTTCGAGGAAGCAGAGGAGGATGCACTGGAATCTGACCCACCTCTAAGATACCCAATTGAGTTACAGAGTCCTTACGGGGAGGTGCTGTATAATGCATTATTGGATACAGGAGCTCAACACAATTTGCTATCATATGGTGTGTGGTGTCAACTTGGAAAACCACCTTTTTCCAAGAGTGCTATCCAAGTTCAAGGTATCAACAAGAAGAAAACCCCTGTCTCTGGAATTCTGCACACTCCGGTTGCCTATGACAAGGGGACCGTAATTCAAAGCTTTTTGGTTATGCCTGCTGGTACCATGGAAGGGACTGTAAACTTAGGGCGCAAATGGATGTTGGCCACCAAGTGCAATATCGATTGGGCAACCAGACGAGTCACAACGCAAGAACCAACACTAGGTCTGACCGCTCAAAATCCCGCTCCTAAGCCATCGACTCTGGACAAAATGCTGGATAACGAAAAATCACCAAGTCCAATGGCAAAACCATCTTTGATTGTTTGCCACCCCTCTAACACTTCAACGCCAAGAGTGGAAACATGCAGGGTGGTCTCTAAAGCTCCGCTTACTATGCCAAAAAATACATACAAATGGGTCCCAAAAGCTTCATTAACAGCTACTTTCCCTGCTCAATCTCGTTCAGCCACCAAGAAGCCTCGTAAAAGGAAAGCAGCTACCCACCCGAAAAAGGGCAATGTAACATCACGATGGATCCCTAAAAAATTATTAGTAGCCCAAGGGTACTACGAGGGAAATGACCAGATTTGGGTCCCTAAACATAAGCTGAATCCCTCTACATCACCTATAAAACCTTGCAAACCAATTGTTGCCACCCCAACGATAATTCTAGATCATGGTAAGGGAAAGGTAACAGAGTGCTCCACACCACTTCTTCCAGAGTTAGTTTGGATTCCCAAACGATATCGATCAATACCACCTAGCTCAGGAAGGGGGGAGTCACATGAAGCTTCTAGCTCCTCATACCAGGCACACATTGATATAGAAGCGTCTACATGCTCTGCACCTACTCTTGTCAACACCCAACAAAAAATCGATGAGTCTACGTCTCCCCTTGTAATAGTATCGTCCGAAACCATTTCCTCCATTCGTCAATGGGAGTGTACACTACCATCTCTGCAATTGGATGTGGCCACAAGGGTCATAAAAAGCTATCTGCCCACATCACAACCTATGACCCGCTGGACAAATTGGTTCCAAGAGGCTGTAACATCATTGCAAATAATATGATCTACCCAAGGAAAGGGGGAGCATGTACTCACGCTCGACATTCTAATGCTTCCTCCTTAACCTTCTCCCCTGACCATGTAATTGCCAAATTCAAGGGGATGTATATATATAGCTTCATACAAAAAAAAAACAAAGAAAAGAAAAACAGAAAATAGTAAAAAGAGCAAGAGCACAAAAAGAGGAGAATTATCCGTATACAATCAGGAACTAGATTGACCTGTCATAAACCTACTGATGCTATATCTGTGTTTGTAGATATGGCAGATGCACGATCATCATACACTTCATCCACTCCCACCTTTGGTGAGAGGTATCATCTGTACCTTTCTCAGATATTTCACATGTGCTATCCTATAACGAAACTGAATGGGATCATATAGATGTACTAGCCAGAGAGGAAAATGTTGAGGAATTAGAATGGCTAATTCGCCTATTGACCATGAGTGACCCCTACTCCGTAGAGGAAATATCCCCGACAGCCCAATGCTTTCCTTTTCCACAAGATGACTATCCTCGCATGGTTACATTCTTGATGAGATTATGTGGATGGAAAAATGAAAAGGAAATATCTGACAATGATGAATGGACGGATGAAACTCATGGCACTATTGAGGTTGACTTTATTTATTTGGATGATGCGGATAGAGGCTTAGCCTCAGGGCTAGAGCCAGGACTCTACAACATCCTCTTACCGTATCCTCTGTAGTAGTGTGGTGAAACTTGGGATGATTTTGTTCTTGTTTTCTTTGATGATATTCTGATTTACTCAAAGCATGCAGTTGACCATGAAGCTCATGTCAAAAGAGTTCTTGAGATCCTAAGGAAGCACCAAGTCTTTGCAAAAAAGAGTAAATGCACTTTCTCTGCCGACCATGTCGAATACTTGGGCTTTCTGGTATCCAAAGATGGACGATTCCGCTAAAGTCCAAGCAGTCATAGATTGGCTTAAACCAAAGACAGTGAAAGAAGCCAAAGGATTCTTGGGATTGACTGGTTACTATAGGATCTTTATACCAAAGTATGCTCTCATAGCTTTCCCCTGACTAATCTTCGCAAGAAGAATACCCCGTTTCAATGGTCTGCCAGGTGCCAGAGTGCTTTTGATAAGCTGAATACTGCCTTGGTAACCAATCCCATTCTGAAGTTGCCAGATTTCTCTCTACCCTTTGAGGTAGTATTAACTGATGCCAGTGGTTTTGCCCTAGGAGGTGCACTCATGCAGGAAGGTCATGTAGTGGCCTATGAATCCCAAAAACTCAGAACGCATGAGAGAAATTATGCTGTCCTCATGACCTAGAACTACTGATCTTGCTGATCTTCAAACGGAGATTTCATGTGGATTTTTATAAATGAATATATTACCTAGTACTATGAGCTAGGAACTATCAAAAAGGCCCTGAGTGGACAGGTGGGTGAGCGTTCTAGTTGCCAATGATGCCATAGGTACACCGATGAAGGAATGATTGGAAATTAGGATTCAACCAGATATTTTGGAGGATTATGTTATGGTACAATAGATGAAGTAAATCCCGGATAGAAATTATTCTATGGAAAAGAATCAACGATTGTGCCTCTCAACAATGAGGAAAAAAGCGTTGGTCTCTATGATACAAGTGCAAGTCTTTTCCTTGATCTGACCTCGAGACTTCCGGGTTTGGTCAGATCAGTTTAGTTAGTTAAGACTCTTGACTAGCTTAGAGTAAAAATATCCTGGAGGAATTGCCCGTGCTTTCCAGGTGAGGGTAGTTTTTTCAAGTTCGGTTTTGGATGAACCAAGGGATTAGTCTCTTGTCAAGATATCTGTGGGCGAGGCCCCGAGTGAGGGACCCTACCCCACACAAGAAGTGCTACTTCTGCTACTAGCACCCCCAAATTCGTTGCGCGGAGGGGGCGGGGATTTTTCAGTTGGTATCAAAGATCCTATTTTACCCTATTTTGGCCTGGAGAGAGAAAATGTCTAGAGGGAGGTAATCCAAAATTGAGATATTTTTTGATATAAAAATCCTCCTAGTGTCTAAAATGGTTCCCCTGAAATAGAAATTCAAAAAGAAGTCTCCAATAAGCAATTGGAATTAACTGAAAATATATATAAAGGACTTTAGCCTAAGGGTCTAGATTTTCAGATTTTTTTTTAGATTATGATCCAATTAAGGTTCCTATGGGCCAATAGGATCAATCCAAGTGTGGGGAGGAGATAAATCAAATTTATAAAAGAAAAATATCCAAAAATGAGTAAATGCACACATAAGATGAAGAGTTGACTAAGTACAAGGTTGATTAGTAAAAAACTATGAGATATTACTAAAAAAAAGAGATATTTTGGGTATAATAATACATTTTTGACACCTTGGTAAGGAGAAGGGGACACTTCAAGGAGGTGCCTATTTCACACATGTGGTGGAGTTTTTAACTTAAAAATATTGTGATATTTTTATCTCTCCTCTCTCCTAGATCAAATCAAATCAAATCAAAAGGGAGCCAAACTAGGTCCAAATCTTATCCAAAATCAGCCAAACTGAACCTGTAAAATTCTAGAACCTAATTGGACTTGGCTAGAGGCCTCTCTCACCTATAAATATATCCTTAGTCCTTTGTAAAAAAATCTTTGAACTATACCATGCCAGTATTATACTAAAATAATGATATTCTCTATTATCCTCTAAAAATCCTATACAATTTGGAGAGATTGGAGCTTCTCTCTCTCTTCAACCTTCTTTGGAGCCTTCCTCAACATACTAACCAATTGATTGGTTGGGGGCCTCTCCAATGACTAAAGAATCAAGCAAAACAAGAGGTAATGTGCAATTTTATGGTCTTTTCCTTAATCTTCCAAATGTTTTTCACTTCTCAACCCCTCTCGAGCTTGAGAAGTATTCAATTGAGTGGTTCTTCAATACAAATGAAGCTCTCTAATGAATTTTAGTGATAAATCACATAAAGTTTACATTTATGCTTAAATTAGAATGCTTTTATGTTTATCTCTCTCTCCCCCAAAGAATGGTCATTCCTATGACCAATTCTCTATTCAACTAGTGCTTCTCATGGAGAAATTCTCTATTCACAATTCAAAATCTAGGCTTGTGAAGCTAGAGGTTTAAGAAAATGGTTTTTATACTTATATGCTTGAAAAATATGGTAATACTAAGAGATAAATCCATAAATTAGATTTAAGGCTAAAAGATAGTTATTCTATCATAATTACTATACTATGTCTTATTCTTTTCATAAAAATTATAAATTGCCAGTAATAGCAGCGGAGCTATGGTAAAGTTTTTAAGAAATTGATGCATAATCCATTCTGATGCATAACGTGAAAAGAAGACTTCCTACCATATTCTAGGATTGAAAAGAATGGTTTTTGTCACATTCAATGGAAAACTAGTTTTTATGTTTATGTGTAATTAAATAATTAAGAAAAGAGAAAATTATGGTAATTATATTTAAATGATAAAAGAGGAATTCCTATGACATTTCAAGTTCAATCATTTAGATGGTAAAAGATAAATTCTAGTATATTGGAGTTAATTGATATTTTATCTAAATTCAAATATGAATTTTAGATAAATTTATTTTATCTATGAGAAATATTTAAATGATAAAAGAGGAACTCCTATGACATTTGGAATTCAATCATTTAGATGGGAAAAGAGAAATTCCTAGCATATGGAATTAATGGATATTTTATTTAAATTCAAAGATGAATTTTAGATAAATTTATTTTATGTATGAGAAATATTCAAATGATAAAAGAGGAATTCCTATGACATTTGGAATTCAATAATTTAAATGGGAAAAGAGAAATTCCTAGCATATTTTATTAATGGGTATTTTATTTTAGATGAATTTATTTTATGACTAATATTTGATGATAAAAGAGGAATTCCCATGACATTGGAATGCAAATAATTAAATGCAAAAAGAGGAATTCTAGTGGTATTTGAGATCCAAGAAATTAAATGGGAGGAAGAGGAATTTTTAGTAAAATTCAATTTATGATTATTCATCAAAAGTGAAAATATGGGTAGAATAGATTTTTGTAAATCCCATGAATTCTTTTATTCAAAAGAGGAATATTGAATAAACTGAACTGATCCGACTGAACCCGTAAGTCTCGAGGTCACATCAAGGAAAAGACTTGCACTTGGATCATAGAGACTAACGCTTTTTTCCTCATTGAGAGGCACAGCCGTTGATTCTTTTCCATAGAACAATTTCTATCCGGGATTTACTTCATCTATCGTACCATAACAACAGAATTGAGTCTCATGTTAGGGATCCATCAGTCCAGCCTAACCCCATCCAGTCCCATGGGTTAGCCAACCACTGTAGTGATGGGATCCAATTAGGATTTTGGTTAGGTTTTGTCTCGGGTACCAGGGAAAAGAGTTCCCAGGCCCCCTAGTTGGATATTCATGCAAACTTAAAGTTAGTCACACCACTTATACACCCAATATGAAATTGCCTTTTTCACAGATTCAGTTGTCTTTAAAACAATCTTTTAATGAAACCATAGTGTCACTGATCATATTCCTCCAAAATATCCGGTTGAATCCTAATTTCCAATCATTCCTTCATCGGTGTACCTATGGCATCGTTGGCAACCAAAACGCTCACCAGTCGACTCACGGGCCTTTTTGATAGTTCCTAGCTCATAGTAATCATTTATAAAAATCCAGATGGAATCTCCAATTGAATATCAGCAAGATCAACCAAACAGATCCATATAAAAGAGCCATGGACTCATCCGTTGAGGACCAGCAAGGTCAATCAACTAGATCCATGCCCAAATTCAAAAAACAACTCTTACTCCTTGTTCCAATATCTTCCTCGATGCACGTGTGGGTATCTTTGGCGACCCAGAGCCCGAGCACCGTATGGTTAGCACCCTCTAGGATCCTTTGTAGGTCACCTAGCGCTTCACTCATAGGTGGCTTCCTTGGTCCCTTATCCACCATACTAGAAGCTCACCATTTAAATCAAACCTCATCAAAACCTCGGCCGACCTTGCTACGTGAGATGTCCTCCGTTGACTCTCCGTCAGCTGTTGCAACTTTATCAGTTAGGTCTCCACGACCTCATTCATCACAAGACAGTCAAAATTCTTCCCCAACATTCTTGACATAAAACAATCATTTAAAAACAGGTCATAAATACAGTTTCTATAACAAACTCTCATCTTTCCACATTGTTCCTTATCAATCCACATTAGTTAATCCAAGTCCAATCATATGTATTCCCATCGTCCTTCATCCATCTGATCCAATCACATCATTTTCCATCTCATCATATCTTTCCACATTTATACTCATCATATCTCATCCACTCGCATCTATCCATATCCACATCTCATCCACTTGCATCTACCCATATCCACATCTCATCACATCACGTTCATTCACATCTCATCCATTCATATCTTTCCCGATCCATATCTCATCCATTCATATCTACCCCGATCCACATCACTTCCATTTCACCTCACATCTCATTCATTCACATCTATCCCGATTCACATCCCATCACATCACATCACAACCATTTCACCTCTCATCTCATTCATTCACATCTATCCCGATTCACATCACATTCATTCACATCACACATCATTCATATCTATCCCAATTTACATCACATCCATTTCACATCACATCTCATTCGTTCACACCCTGATTCACATCACATCACATCTCATCCATTCACATCCCATATCATTCATTCACATCCCGATTCACACGACTCGCATCTCATTCATTCATATCCCGATTCACATTACATTACATCTCATCCATTCACATCCCATATCATTCATTCACGTCCATCACATTCATTTACATCACATCTATTTACATCCATCACATCACATTCATTCATATCCATCACATTCATTCTCATCACCATCCCATCACATACATTCTATCCACATTACATCATATCCACATCATATCTCATTCATACACATCCATCCAATCATTCACATGTATGATTACCCACATCTATTCATACATTCACATCTATCACTTCACATCCACATATATTCACATCACATCACATCTCTTTACATCACATCACATCTCATCCACATTCACATCCACATCCACATCCCTTTTCATCGCATCACATCTCATCCACATCCACATTCACATCCATTTACATCACATTCTTTCACATTCACATCACATCACATCACATCCTTTCACATCCACATCCACATTCACATCCATTTACATCCACATCCACATTCACATCCATTTACATCACATCACATCCTTTCACATCCACATCCACATTCACATCCATTTACATCACATCACATCCTTTTACATCCACATCCACATTCACATCCATTTACATCACATCACATCCTTTCACATCCACATCCACTTGCATCACATCACATCCTTTCACATCCACATCTACATTCACTTATATCACATTCTTTCACATACATATCCACATCCATTTACTTCCCATCTCATCCTTTCACATATCCTCTCATCTCATTCTCATCTCATCATTCACATCCACATCCATTTACTTCACATCTCATCCCCATTCATTTTCATCACACCACATCCTATCACATCCCATTCACATCCTATTTTCATCTTATCACATCCATTCACATCCCATCGCATCCCATTTCCATCTCATAACATCCATTCACATCTTATCGCATCCCATTTACATCTTATCACATCCCATTCACATCCATTCACATCCTATCACATCCCATCATATCTTATCGCATTCCATTTACATCTTATCACATCCCATTTACATCTTATCACATCCATTCACATCCTATCACATCCCATTTACATCTTATCGCATCCATTCACATGCTATTCCCATTTAGTAGCTTTTTCGATATTGATAATGGGACTCTATAAATTTCTGCCAATTGCTTGGCCTAGATAAAGGTTCTTTTTCTCACGACTATTTCCATATTCCTTCTCAATTCCTAAATTGAATTATATTCAATATTCCTCTTTTAAATAAAAGAATTCATGGGATTCATGGGAATTCATGGGCTAAGGTCCTTTATACATATTTTCAATTAATTCCAATTGCACATTGGAAAGTTATTTTTGAATTTTTGTTTTAGGAGAAACCATTTAAAACACTAGGAGGATTTTTATATTAAAAAATATCTCAATTTTGGATTACCTCTCTCTAGATATTTTCTCTCTCCAGGCCAAAACAAGGTAAAACAGGATCTTTCTTTTATTTCAGTGAGGGAAATAATTATAAGACCAGAAGGGGAGGTTCTTACACATGTACACCTCAAAAGCTGGAGGGAGGAATCTTACAGACTAGGTGGTGAGCGTTCTGATTGCCGATGATGCCATAGGCACACTGAGGAAGGAATGAATGGAATTGGATTTCATGGTTGGAAATTGGAAAAGTTGGAACTTGGACCTTGGAAATGGAATACTGAGGATTATGATGGAAACACTATAATATTCCTCCCCATCCCCTCAAGATGTCCAGTTTCTTCCCCTGTAATCAATCCCCTTTTCAGAATAATAAAAGATCTTGTTTCTACCTGTTTTGGCCTAGAGAGAGAAAATATTCTAGAGAGAGATAATTCAGTTTTTAGATATCTTTGGATGGAAAAATATCCCTTCTTATTAAAATAAATTTTCCCAAAACACAAGTTTAAAAAGAAATTCCTAAGGTGCATTAGAAATAAATTATAATGTGCACAAAAAGACCTTGTGGTAAGGGCCCCTATTTTCAAAAAATTTTGGATTAAGATCCAAACAAAGGTTTGACAAGCCAATGAGATTAATCCAAATGTATGGAGGAGATAAATTGAAGAATAAAAGAAAAACCTCCCAAAAATAAGTAAATGCTCACATAAGATGAAGAGTGGACTAAGGACCAAAGAAAAGAATTAAAAAACTAAATTTTTACACCTCAGTGTGGGGATCTCCCCTCATGAAGTACGGACCTTTTTCTCATCATTATCCCTAGTTTTTAATCAATAAAATGAGATATTTTTATCTCTCCTCTCTCTTGTTTCAAATCTAGATCCGAAAAGTAAGCTGAACTGACCCAAAAATGGTCAAAAATTAACCAAACTGATCTGGAAAATTCTAGAATCACTTTGCTTGGTTACAGGCTCACTTTACTTGGTTACAAGATCACTTTTTCCTATAAATAGAAGCCTCCCCATTTTTTAAAAGCTTAATGGTGCTTATGCACTGTTACTCTACTCCTCTCCTGAGCCATCTACATTTAATTTTTTATTAATTCAATTATTTTTGGCCTAATCCTCTCCAAAGTCAATTGGTGGCCACTATTGCTTTAAATAAGAGTAGAACCCTCAATCCCTCAAGCCAAAGGAGAGCTTACAAGCTCCATGTAAGCTAATTTTCTTACTTTGTTTATGAATTTTAATGAAAAATCTATGGTTTTCTTGATTTTTATATTTTGCAAATGTCTGAATTAAATTCAAATGCTATGCCTTTGATGAAAAGGCCACCCCTTCTCTTCTTTAAATTCTAACCTTTCTTAATCCTAGAAAGATTAACTAAGTGATTAATTAAACTCTTCTTATTATTTACTCTCTTGAATTTAGAAAATTGTGTAGATTAGAGTTCTATAACTCTAAATTGGGTTAATTAAGTTAAGTGAAGAAAGATAAAAAATGAGAAATGGTCAGCCATACAAAGGAGGTTATGGTAAAATTTTCCAGAATTTTGTGAAAAAGAAAGTTTGTTACACTTTCTCTGTCGACCATGTTGAATACTTGGGCTTTCTGGTATCCAAAGATGAAATTTCTCTAGATTTCGCAAAAGTCCAAGCAGTCATAGATTGGCCTGAACCAAAGATAGTGAAAGAAGTTAAGGGATTCTTGAGATTAACTTGTTAGTATAGAATTTTTATACCTAAGTATGCTCTCATAGCTTCCCCCTAACTAATCTTCTTAAGAAGAATACATCATTTTAATGGTCTGCCAGGTGTCAGAGCTCTTTTGATAAGCTGAAGACCACCTTGGTAACCAACCCCGTTCTGAAGTTGCAAAATTTCTCTCTACCCTTTGAGGTAGTAATTGATGCCAGTGGTTTTACCCTGGGAGGTGCATTCATGCAGTGGCCTATGAATCCTGAAAGCTCAGAACGCATGAGAGAAATTATGCTATCCACGACGTGGAGCTACTTTCAGTAGTCTATGCCCTGAAGTTTATTGGGTCAAAGATTCACTTTGATGATAGATCATCAGAGCTTAAGTGGATCTTCACTCAGAGGGATCTCAACATGCACCAAAGAAGGTGGATGCAGACCTTACAGGAATTTGATTTTGAAATCAAGTACCGCCCAGGCAAAGAAAATGTGGTAGCAAATGCCCTCAGTAGGAAAGCCTCCTTGCTTGCAATCATAGTGGTGTCAAATCCATTGATTAATGAAGCAAGAGAGAAGATCATACAGGATAGATTCTTTGGCCCTATTTCTACCCTACTTATGCAAGAAAGCAAAACTCCTCATAGGAGTTGAACCGAGTTCAAGGGCACAGCCTGGATGAAGGAATTATGTATTATAATAGCAGGCTATGCATTCCCAATGATGAGTGAACTAAGGGTCAAATTGTGAATGAAGCCTATGATAGCCTTATAGCAGGACATCCAGGTTTTATCAAGACCTACATGTCTGTAAAGAAAAGCTTCTTTTGGTCTGGACTAAAAAAGGATGTACTTAATCATGTACATCAATGCGTGATATGTCAGAAAGTCAAAGCCAAGAGAGTAAAAATGCTTGGGCAATTACATCCATTAGACATCCCCCAAATGAAGTGGAAATGTATCAATATGGATTTTATTATTAGACTACCTTCAGTGCAATCAGGTTACAACTCCATCTTCGTGGTAGTTGACAGACTAACCAAAGTTGCCCATCTAATTCTAATAAAAGAAACCTACACTACTGCAGTGGATGTGGCCAGAGTATTCCTTAAGGAAATCTTCAGATTGCATGGCCTACCCAGGAGAATAGTAAGTGATCGAGATCCCAAATTCACGTTAAGATTCTGGACTGCATTCTTTGAAGTAGTAGGAACTTTCTTGGATCTCAGCACAGCTTACCACCTTAAGACAGATGGTCAAACAGAAAGGGTGAACCAAGTAATCGAAGATGTACTTCGGTCATGCTATGGCACGGAACTCAAGAAGTGGCTAAGCTATCTACACCTAGTTGAATTTGCCTACAATGCTTCTTATCACCGAAATATCGAGATGAGCCCTTTCAAAGCTCTGTATGGACAAGACTGCCTAACACCATTAACTTGGTCCGACCCATTGATTAGGGTCGAGATGCCCAGATAGATGCTTGACGACATGGAGCAGCAGATGCAATCAATCCGCAAGGATATAAAAGTTGCCCAGGATAGACAGAAGTAGTATGCAGATACAAAGAGGTCAGGCAGAAAATTTGAAGAAGCAGATATGGTCTTCATTCGAGTACGCCCCAAAAGAAGTTCTCTATCTCTTGGGAAGTACAAGAAGTTATCTCCCATAGACTGTGGGCCATATCTGATTACAAAGAAAGTAGGTAACTTAGCCTATGAACTTCTTCTACCACCTTGTCATCTCAAAGTACGTAATGTATTTCATGTCAGCCTACTTAAGAAGTATGTACCCAGCCCGAATCATGTGCTTAATGATGAACTCTTAACTTCTTCAACCCAAAGGTAGATGGAACTCCAACGTGAAGAAATCGTTGATGCTCGAGAGAAGGTTCTCTCAGGAACAAAATTCTGAGAGAATTATTAGTCAAATGAAAGCTTTATCCTTTTGAAGACGCCACCTAGGAGAAAGAAGCCGAACTGATGCGGGATTACTCCCAGTTTGTGAGATGAGGACATCTCGCATTTTTCAAGTGGGTGAGGATGTAAGATTCCTCCCTTGCCTGTCAAGATGTCCAGTTTCTTCCCCTGTAATCAATCCCCTTTTCAAAATAATAAAAGATCTTGTTTCTACCTGTTTTGGCCTAGAGAGAGAAAATTTTCTAGAGAGAGATAACTCAATTTTTAGATATCTTTGGATGGAAAAATATCCCTTCTTATTAAAATAAATTCTCCCAAAATAGAAGTTTAAAAAGAAATTCGTAAGGTGCATTAGAAATAAATTATAATGTGCACAAAAGGCCTAGCCTAAGGGCCCCTGTTTTCAAAAAATTTTGGATTAAGGTCCAAATAAAGGTTTGACAGGCCAATGAGATTAATCCAAATGTAGGGAGAAGATAAATTGAAGACGAAAAGAAAAACCCCCCAAAAATAAGTAAATGCTCACATAAGATGAAGAGTGGACTAAGGACCAAAGAAAAGAATTAAAAAATTGAATTTTGACACCTCAGTGTGGGGATCTCCCCTCATGAAGTAGGCACCTTTTTCTCATCATTACCCCAATTTTTAATCAAGAAAATGAGATATTTTCATCTCTCCTCTATCCTGTTTCAAATCTAGATCCAAAAAGTAAGCTGAACTGACCCAAAATGGTCAAAATTTGACCAAATTGATCTGGAAAAATCTAGAATCAATTTGCTTGGTTATAGACTCACTTTTTCCTATGAATAGAAGCCTCCCCCTTTTGTTAAAGCTTAATGGTGCTTATGCACTGTTACTCTACTCCTCTCCTGAGCCATCTACATTGAATTTTTTAATAATTCAATTGTTTTTGGCCTAGTCCTCTCCAACGTCAATTGGTGGCCACTATTGCTTCAAACAAGAGTAGAACCCTCAATCCCTTAAGCCAAAGGAGAGCTTACAAGCTTCATGTGAGCTAATTTTCTTACTTTGTTTATGAATTTTAATGAAAAATCTATGATTTTTCTGATTTTTATGTTTTGCAAGTGATTGAATTAAATTCAAATGCTATGCCTTTGATGAAAAGGCCACCCCCTTCTCTTCTTTACATTCCAACCTTTCTTAATCCTAAAAAGATTAACTAAATGATTAATTAAACTCTTCTTATTGTTTACTCTCTAGAATTTAGAAAATTGTGAGGATTAGAGTTCTATAATTCTAAATTGGGTTAGTTAAGTTAAGTGAAGAAAGAAAAAAATGAGAAATGATCAGCCATACAAAGGAGGTTATGGCAAAATTTTCCAGAATTTTGGAAAAAAGAAAGTTTGTTTTTATGTTATTCCAGAAGAGTAATTCCCACCATTTTTGCATCTAAAAGAAATATTCTAATTACTCCATGTACATATTCACCTATGAATATGCATGGATATCACTCAGATTAATTAAATTTGATTTCTATGCATAGAAAGATGCATAAAGAAATTTTTTTTATTACAAAAGTGTTATTCTTATTAAAATTGATTTCTATGCATAGAAAGATGTATAAAGGAAATTTTTTTATTATAAAAGTTTTATTCTTATTAAATTTGATTTCTATGCATAGAAAGATGCATAATGGAATTTTTTTATTATAAAAGTGTTATTCTTATTAAATTTGATTTCTATGCATAGAAAGATGCATAAAGGAAATAAGTGTTACTCTTATTAAAATTGATTTCTATGCATAGAAAGATGCATAAAGGAAATTTTTTTATTATAAAAATGTTATTCTTATTAAAATTGATTTCTAAAGATGCATAATGGAAGTTTTTTATTATAAAAGTGTTATTCTTATTAAATTTCATTTCTATGCATAGAAAGATGTATAAAGGAATTGTTTTATTATAAAAGTGTTATTTTTAATAAATTTGATTTTTATGCATGGAAAGATGCATAAAGAAATTCTTTTTATTTTAAAAAGCGTTATTCTTATTAAATTTGATTTTATGCATAAATAGATGCAAAAAATGATTTTTTTATAAAAGTTTTATTCCCCTTGAAGTTGATTTTTATGTATAAATAGATGCATAAAGAAATTTTATATCAAAATTAGAATTCTCTTAAATTCTATGTTTAAATTCTATGAGTATTTGATAAATGAATAATTAAATACTCTAAGAGAGAAATTTTTATCGTTTTATATTCACACGGATTGTAAAAAGAAAATCTCAAAAATCTATCGAGATCGAAATATTCAAATAAATGATTAATTTATTCCTCATTGGAATTCGTAACTAATTTAGAAATCAAATAAGTGAATATTCAAAGAAAGAAATTCAGTAAAATAGTACCAGAATTATCAAACCCTTTTGAGAAAGATAGTTCAGGAAAAATCTTATCTGACTCGAACCTTGAATCAAACTATGACCAAGACCAAACTCTTTCGTTAGTTTTGAGGAAAGAAAGTGTGATCAGTTTAGAAAAATACACTCAAAATTCCTGCCAAATCTGAAACTAAGTTTAAGACCCTTCGAATTGATCTAAGTTTAAGGCCCTTCGAATTGATCTATGGATCAATTCTATAACCTTGATCTATGGATCAAGGTTATAGAATTCGAGGAATTCTGGTATGAAATTCTGAATTCCGATCAAGAAGTTCTGGGGATACTGATTCAAGAACTACTTCTTGTATTCAAAAGAAAATCAAACTGAAAACTTGCTTAGAAACCCTATTTTCTTAAAGGGCTATCTTAAGCTAGAATGCTGGAGGGAGCATTTGGTATATGTTTTTCTAAGGGAAATTCGGTTGCAACATCTAGCGGGGGAGTGTTCAAAGGACAGCTCATGCGGCAAAGCCTGGCGACCCGTTTGCTGTGACCCTCGACCTTTGCTGGTGACCCGCTCTGCGACCCTCGACCCTTGATGTGGAGGAGTAAGGGAAGTGGAGGACTAAGGGAGGAGATGTGGAGGAGTAAGGGAGGGTATGGAGGAGTAAGGTGAGTGGATGAGAAAAAAAAGATGTTGGGAGGCTAAAGACTAAGGGGAGGGAGTAAGGGGACGGAGGAGTAAAGACTAACTAAACTAGAACTAAAACTAAACTACTAAAGACTACTACTAAACTAGATTAAAGACTAACTAAACTAGACTAAAGACTAAAGACTAACTAATCTAGACTAAAGACTAACTAATCTAGACTAAAGACTAACTAAACTAGACTAAAGACTAACTAAAATTAGACTAAAGACTAACTAAACTAGACTAAAGACTAACTAAAACTAGACTAACTAATCTAAACTAAAGACTACCACTAAACTAGACTAAGTACTAACTACTAAACTAGAACTACTAACTACTAACAACTAACCTCGACTACTACTAAGACTAACTTACAAGTACTAACTAGAATTGGCTAAAATCTAACAAGTAGTAAACATTATTCACAAAGATCTGATGTGATCTATATTGGGTTAGTGGCAATTTATTGGCCATAAATGGCAAAGCAATTCTATGGTTCACATAAATAGCAGTTAACGGGCCATAAATGGCAAAGACATTCTATCCCTGCTAAGGGGTTGAATTAAAAAAAATGTTATGGAGCACAATCTCCTCAAAACCCTCAGTGCATTAGATGGCGCATACTAAAATATAATTGTTTATATGTGAACCAGATAGCTACCACTTCTTGATTGAGCATTCAATTCAAAATATGGCATTTGTTGTCATTATTTGGCCACCATATCTATTTGCGATGTTCAAGTTGGACACCATAACTCTTTCTCCATTGCTCTTCATTGTGTTTCTTTCTCCTAGCCATCCTTGCCTTACATTACTCTTCTCTGTCTCCCTGCTATTCCTCATCTTTTTGGATTTCTCATTGCTCAGCTCACAATGTCGTCCTTCCTTGTTGTAAGATTCCTCCCTACAGCTTTTAAGGTTTACAGGTGTAAGAACCTCCCCTTGTGATCTTATAATTATTCCCCTCTCTGAAATAAGAGAAAGATCCTCCTGTTTTGGCCTGGAGAGAGAAAATGTCTAGAGGGAGGTAATGCAAAATTGAGATATTTTTGGATATACAAATCCTCCTAGTGTCTAAAATGGTTTCCCCTGAAATAAAAATTCAAAAAGAACTTTTCAATGTGCAATTGGAATTAATTGAAAATAGGTATAAAGGACCTTAGCCTAAGGGTCTAGATTTTCATGAATTTTTGGATTATGGTCCAATTAAGATTCCTATGGGCCAATAGGATCAATCCAAGTGTGGGGAGGAGATAAATCCAATTTATAAATCAAACATACCCAAAAATGAGTAAATGCCCACATAAGATGAAAAGTTGACTGAGTACAAGGTTTATTAGTAAGAAACTATGAATATTACTAAAAAAATGAGATATTTTGGGTTTAATGCTACATTTTTGACACCTTGGTAAGGAGAAGGGGGCTATGTGTGGAGGAGTTTTAAACTCAAAAATAATAAGATATTTTTATCTCTCCTCTCTCCTAGCTCAAACCAAATCAAAATTTGAGCCAAACTGGTCCAAATCTTGTCCAAATTCAAACTAAACCTAGAAAATTCTAGAAACTAGTTAGACTTGGTTAGAGGCCTCCCTCACCTATAAATAGACCCTTATCCCTCTGTAAAAAAAATATGAGAACTATACCATGCCAGTATTATACTGAAATAATGATATTTTCTATTATCCTCTACAATTTGGAGAAAATGGAGTTTCTCTCTCTCTTCAACCTTCTTTGGAGCCTTCCTCAATGTACTAACCAATTGATTGGTTGGGGGACTAATCAAGCAAAACAAGAGGTAAAGTGTGAGTTTATGGTCTTTTTCTTCATCTCTAAATGTTTATCACTTCTCAGCCCCTCTCAAGCTTGAGAAGTATTCAATTGAATGGCTCTTTAATGATGCAATTGAAGCTCTCTAATGAATTTTAGTGATAAATTTTATAAAGTTTCCATATGATGCTTCTCATGAAGCAATTCTCAAATCAAAAAGTAAATTCTATGCTTGTCAAATTTGAGACCAAAGAAGTGGCTTTTTAATGCTTTTATGCTATTTAATTTATGGAAAACTTGGGAATCAAGTCCATAATTGGATAATATTGATCCAAATAATAGTTATTCTATCATATGGTATTACTAAACTTTATGCTTTCAAAATTATTAAAAATTATCAGTAATAGCACTGGAGAATGGTAAAATTTCTTAAAAATTAACACTTAAAACATTTTCATTCATAATATGAAAAGAGGGCTTCCTACCATATTCTAGGATTAATCATCCTAGGTTAATTGAAAATTTCTCATCACATGACCATGCAAAAATTGATTTTAATGTTTATGAATAAATAGTTAATTATAGAAAAAAGAGAAATTTCTAGTAATTCATTTTTATTGAAAGAGGAATTCCCACCATATTTGGAGTTCCATCATTTAGATTGGAAAAGATAAATTCCTAGTATATTAGAATTATTGGATATTTTATTTAAATTCAAAGATAAATTTTAGATAGATTTATTTTATCTATGAGAAATAATTAAATGGTAAAAGAGGAATTCCTATGACATTTGGAATTCTATCATTTAGATGGGAAAAGAGAAATTCCTAGCATATTGAAATTATTGGATGTTTTATTTAAATTCAAAGATAAATTTTAGATAAATTTATTTTATCTATGAGAAATAATTAAATGGTAAAAGAGGAATTCCTAACATCTGAAATTCCATCATTTAGATGGGAAAAGAGAAATTCCTAGCATATTGGAATTATTGGATATTTTATTTAAGTTCAAAGATGAATTTTAGATAAATTTTTTTTATCTATGAGAAATAATTAAATGGTAAAAGAGAAATTTCTATGACATTTTGAATTCCATCCTTTAGACAAGAAAATAGAAATTCCTAGCATATTGAAATTATTGGATATTTTATTCAAATTCAAATATAAATTTTAGATAAATTTATTTTATCTATGAGAAATATTTAAATGGTAAAAGAGGAATTCCTATGACATTTAAAATTCCATCATTTAGATGGAAAAAGAGAAATTCCTAGCATATTGGAATTATATTTTATTTAAATTCAAAGATGAATTTTAGATAAATTTATTTTATCTATGAGAAATACTTAAATGGTAAAAGAGGAATTCCTATGACATTTGGAATTCCATCATTTAGATGGAAAAAGAGAAATTCCTATCATATTGAATTAATGGGTATTTTAGTTTAGATGAAATTATTTTATGAGAAATATTTGATGATAAAAGAGGAATTCCCATGACATTGGAATGCAAATAATAAAATGCAAAAAGAGGAATTCCCATGGTATTTGAGATCCAAGAAAATAAATGGGAAGAAGAGGAATTTTTAGTATAATTCAATTTATGATTATTTATCAAAAGTGAAAATATGGGTAGAATTGATTTCTGTGAATTCCATGAGTTATTTTTTAAAAGAGGAATATTGAATATAATTCAATTGAGGAATTGAGAAGGAATATGAAAATAGTCGTCGAGAAAAAGAATCTTTATCTAAGCCAAGTAATTGGCAGAAATTTAGAAAAAGTCCCATTATCGGTATCAAAGTAGAAAAAGCTACTAAATGGGAATAGGATGTGGAATGGATGTGATAAGATGTAAACGAGATGCGATAGGATGTGAATAGATATGATAAGATGTAAATGAGAGGTGATAAGATGTCAATGGGATATGATAGGATATGGTGTAATGAAAATGAATGTGGATGAGATGTGAAGTAAATGGATGTGGATATGTGAATGATGAGATAAGAATGAGAAGAGAGGATATGTGAAAGGGTGAGATGGGAAGTAAATGGATGTGGATGTGTATGTGATGAAAATGGATGTGAATGTGTATGTGAAGAATGGATGTGGATGTGTATGTGAAAGAATGGATGTGGATGTGTATGAAAGAATGTGATGTGACATGAATATATGTGGATGTGAAGTGATAAATGTGAATGTATGGATAGATGTGGGTAGTCGTACATGTGAACAATTGGATGGATGTGGATGAATGAGATGAGATGTGTATGAATGAGACGTGATGTGGATGTGATGTAATGTGGATGGGATGAATGAGATATGATGTGGATAGATGTGATGTGATATAATGTGGATAGAATGTATGTGATGGGATGGTGATGAGAATGAATGTGATGGATATGAATGAATGTGATGTGATGGATGTGAATGGATGGAGGTGATGTGATGTGAAATGGATAGATGTGAGTGAATGAGATGTGATGAGAGGTGATGTGAATCAGGATGTGAATGGATGAGATGAGATGGTGGGAAGTGAATCGGGATAGATGTGAATGAATGAGATGTGAGGTGAAATGGATGTGATGTGATGTGATGTGGATTGGGGTAGATATGAATGGGTAAGATGTGAATGAATGTGAGGTGATGAGATGTGGATATGGGTAGATGCGAGTGGATGAGATCTGATGAGGATAAATGAGGAAAGATGTGATGAGATGGAAAATGATGTGATGAGAATGGGAATACACATGAAATGGATGTGGATTGATGTGGAACAATGTGGAAAGACGAGAGTTTGTTATAGAAACTGTATTTATGATCTGTTTTTAAATGACTGTTTTATGTCAAAAATGTTGGGGAAGCATTTTGACCGTCTTGAGAATGAGGTCGTGGAGGCCTAACTGATAAAGTTACAACAGCTGACGGAGAGTCAACGGAGGACGTCTTGCATAGCAAGGTCAGCTGAGGTCTTGACCAGCCTCAGTTTGATTTAAATGGTGAGCTTCTGGTACGGTGGATGAGGGACCAAGGAAGTAGCCTATAAGTGAAGCGCTACGTGACCTGCGAAGGATCCTAGAGGGTGCTAACCATACACTGCTTGGGCTCTGGGGGTCACCGAAGATACCCACACGTGCATCGAGGAAGATATTGGAACAAGGATTAAGAGTTGTTTTCTGAAACCGGGTATGGATCTGGTTGATAGACCTTGCTGGTCCCTCAACGGATGAGTCCATGGCTCTTTTATTTGGATCTATTGGTTGATCTTGTTGATCTTCAATGGAGATTCTATCTTGATTTTTATAACTGAATATATTATCGAGTACTATGAGCTAGGAACTATCGAAAAGGCCCCAGTGAGTATTCTCGTTACCAATGATGCCATAGGTACACCAATGAAGGAATGAGTGGAAATTAGGATTCAACCGGATATTTTGGAGAATTATGATCACTGACACTATGATTTTATTAAATGATTGTTTTAAAGACAGCTGAATCTATGAAAAAGGCAATTTCATATTGGGTTTTTGTAAAGCCTAATTCCTACAAAAAGTGTTTGTATCTAGCCTCTAGGATTGATAATGTACCACCCAAGCTAGAAATTCATCCCTCACCTAAGAGCCAAAGTAGCATTAAGGGGGGGAAGTGCCAAAGTAGCACATGGGCCAAAGTTTCTCATACCATATAGGGGAATGGTAGAAAGGAAAAATTCAAAGAACATTATGTAACCAACATCCAACCACCTTAAGTAGCCCAAAGATTTGGCACCAAGGGGGGGGTGTTGAGAAATATGGTGCCAAAGAGCACAAAGAAAATATGGAGTGAGTGTGAGAAGCCACATCACCAAGTGAGAATTATCCCACATGCAAGCAAAAGGCCATGTTGTACTCTCCTCATATAATAGGAGGACATTTTAAACAATGGAATACAAGCACAACATCTCAAGCCTTTTTATGAGTACAAGTTTCCATCTTGTAACCTAACTGAACTTGATTCTAAACTTAATTAGCACACACTCATTACAATGAGTCTCTTTTATTTTTTATCCACCTTAGATTAGAAATGTCATTAGAGTAGATTAGTGTTGTGATTATTTAGGATTAATTTATCATTAGGTAGATGTTATGTCTTTAGTGGGAGAGCTTGATCCATAATTTCAACACGAAGGGATAATAGGATCGTGAAGTGGAGATTCAAGCTAAGTAAATATTTTCAAGAGAGGATTCAAAAGGCTCAATGTTTGAATGCTAAAGTAGTGCAAGATAAGATAATAAGTCCAAATGAAATGCATCTTTTCTATGTGCGCACAGAAAGTTCTATTACAAAGGGTCTTACATACATAGTGACAATATCAGAGTTTCCACGCTGCTCCTGCAAGGACTTCATGCAATGAGATGCAAATAAAGGGATGTATATTCCATGAAAATACATCTACTTTATCTTTCTCGGTGTTTTGGGATTAAATGATAAAGTGCACAAGTTTATGCACCAATCAGTTCTTACAAAGGTGGAATTGTTCCAAGCACTAACTTCTCGTAGAAACTAGCCAAGTATTGGCCGGCCACTTGGTTGAATTTTGAGATTGTATGGGATCATTTTGGACCAGCCTTATGTATTTGGAATAGGTATGAGGATGCATTAGCTTTTTTTGGGAGAAGAATTTGAGAAACTCTTACAGATGTTTTGATAAATCTTCAATGTAATTTTGGGAATGTATAGAAGCGTCAAAGCTACCCTTGATGTAATTTTTCTATTTAGATTTTGGGTAAGGGTCTAAGACCCCTTGCTTCTAAATGTGTATGGTTTTCTTTGTATTCAATAAAATCATGTGGACTTTTGGATTTTACATCAACGAATGTGAAATAACTATATTTGGACATAAATGACTTGAGGATAATGAATTGATTTGTACATATTGACAATGATATAGATGCTCAAGTGGCTTTGGTTTCTTAATCTTTAAGAGACTATTGTTGTTTGAATGAAGGAAAAGTAATTGCTAAAATTTTAATCCTTGAAGTTCTTAACATTAAAAATAACGCAGGCAAAACATCAACCATAAATAAAGTAGAGACTATTGTTGTTTGACTGCAGGAAAAGTAATTGGTAAAATTTTAATCCTTGAAGTTCTTGACATTAAAAATAACGCAGGCAAAACATCAACCATAAATAAAGTAGAGAGGGCTATATTTAGAGATGTTTTCAATAAATAGTTTTAACTGGGAATATAACTACAATGTAATTTTTTAAAACATATAGATGCAATCAGAGCTAACTAACCACAAATTATACTTTTGATATTGGAATATATGTTCTTAAGACCGTTGCTCCCATATTTATGTGGATTTTTCATTACTGAAAAAAATGCATGTACATAAGCTCTTCTCCAAAAATGAATGAGAGATACCTCTATTTGGAACATAAATAACTTGCACTTTGTTGTGAAAATCAATGAAAGTCCTCGCTCGAACGTAGTCCCTCGAGTTTTGGTAATCCTTTATGGAACTGGTTCACCAACCAGTATCTGATTGGTATAACATCGATATCATATTGTTTCGAAATTGGTGTTGTCTAAAGCAAAGCTGATCTTTACCTTATATCTAATGCATGATGCATAGAGCTAATGTTCCAAACAATATCATACTGGTACAAAACACTCATATCATATAGCCACCCAAGTTCTCCTTTCGGTCTTTATCTGGTATCATACCTATGTTCAACCGATATAATACTGGTTAGAAAATTTTCTAAATACAGAGTACATTAGAGGAGACCATGCTCTTAAGCCAGTATAATAAAATTGTTTAACCGGCAGCTAGTTTTTTCCCTATCAATAGTATTAGTTATATACAACTATCATTCCACAATCGGTATCATATTAGTTTGGGATCGGTGTGAAATTGGTGAAAAGCGTGTTAAGGTTTTTTTTTTTCTATTGGGGCTAAGTGTATACAACGTGTTTTCCATTAGGTATCTTAGTAGGTTAACACCAATCTCTTACTGGCTTTCTTGGTTTTTTTTAATTGTCGCCCCGAGTTGAAAACCGTTTATAACCATACGCTACCTTATGAAGAGAGAACGGTTTCTTTTTATGTGCTAGATTTTCTAGTCCTAAACTTCCCCAAGTAGTCCAAGAGCTATAGGTTGACTGACTGAAAATCTAACAATCAAACATAAGACACATGGACACATGATAAAAGAATGAAACAACGCACAGACAAGGATGATAGAATCAGAGAAGAGTAGAGAATTTGGCATTTGTTTGTATATTGATTAAAAACATCTAATCTAGTATTTGGCATCATCATAAAGCATTTGAATCTATAATGAAGGAATATGTAATGTATAAAATCACACCAAATCAACACAGGTGTTGGAGCATGGGTTGTTGCTGCTACCTTGATCAAGAAGGTGTGTTGGTGGATAAGACCATATTAGGGAGTTTGGGAAAATCCCATTACTTTGGGAATTCTATTTTAAAATCTACTTTTTGGTGTATCTTTTACATACTAGTTCCAAATTTATTGGAGAATGTGGATTTAGAACCTGCTCTTCAAGAGCTTTCCAATGATATGTCACATGAGGGGGTCTTGACAAAATCTTAAAAAGGGTTTAGAACCTGCTCTTCAAGAGCTTTCCAATGATATGTCACATGAGGGGGTTTTGACAAAATCTTAAAAAGGGTTTAGTGTGCCTCCCCATTTTTTTATCTTGCAAAATGGGAAATGGGATTTTCCCAAATTCCCTAATATTGCCTTGGATGCTTAACATAAGATTTTCTACCAAGGTGCTTGCGACATACATCCTTTTTATTAGATGAAACATGAGTATGGCTTAACAAAAAATTAAAAATAAGCTCTTTCATGTCATCACTGATTATGCCTACTGCACGAGCTCTTTCATGTCATCACTGATTATGCCTACTGCACGAGCTTGCTGATGGCATGAAAATAATGGGAAAATATCATGAGCAAAGGTTTGCAAACATTCTCTAGCTACATAAAAATTACGTCTATGTATGTCCCAACTGCCTTGAAGCATCTGCAATGTTAAGAGAGGATGTATTTGTGTCGGTGCCATTCATAAGAATCATTGGAATAGAAATAGCTCCTCATAGTTTTTACGCACTTTCACTGCTTCAAGTGTATTTCTATGTCCACTATTAGACTTGTGTGGTTCCATAGTGAAAAACTGTTGAAAATTTCCTTCATGGAGCAATATTAAAGAACCCGAGATAATATATCAAACCTCATCTTCTTGTCTAGAACCTTGATCTGCTGATTAAAGTATTGAACGTCGTTGCATATTTTTTCATGCTTCTGCTCATTTGCACCATGACTTACATTGTGCTCATGTTCTTCTTTTAGCTTAGACTTCATCCTTGCACGTTGTTCTTGCTTCCTCTACACATGATAATCCTTGATTGCATTCGTAGAAAACTTACACATGACTCACAACTCTCTACATAGCCTAAACTTCTACATCTGCCTCTAAATGTTTTAGAATCTATGATGGTGGCTGAAAGGTCCATGCATATGTGTGTGTGTCGGTGAAACAATAGTAAGGGGCCTACAAAATAGGCATAGCAAGCGAGAGAGAGAGAGAGAGAGAGAGAGAGAGAGAGAGAGAGAGAGAGAGAGAGGTAAACAATAGTAAGGGGCCTGCAAAATAGGCATAGCAAGCGAGAGAGAGAGACACAGAGAGAGAGAGAGAGAGAGAGAGAGAGAGAGAGAGAGAGAGAGAGAGAGAGAGAGAAACAACAAGGCGGCAATGATGTAGGTTTAGGGTACAGAGGAGATAGAAAGAGATAGAGTGGGTGAGAGAGAGAGAGAGAGAGAGAGAGAGAGAGAGAGAGAGAGAGAGAGAGAGATGGGGGAGAGGTGGCGAAATGAGTGCACCACAAGCTGCTTATAACTTTTTTAAAAGGATTTTTAACCATACAAAATGAGGGAGAAAATGAAGGAAAATGACTTTTTCATATGCCTAAAAACCAGTTTAAAATCCATGTCCAGGACATAGCTTCTTTGATAATTAGAGTAGGCTTTTCACACTATTATCTCTCCATCCATATGTTGTTTGCAAGTTGAGGATTTCCAAGCATGCCCGCAAAGTTTACTTTGTGTTGGAGCTATATATAGCTTGCCCAACCTAAACCTAGGTCTCACCTATATATAGCTTGCCCAACCTAAACCTAGGTCTCACCTATATATACCTAACCTCTATGTGCTTTCCACACACTTTTGGGAGTTATCTTTTGTGTATCGTGTCTCTTTCTCTTTCCTTCAACATGGTATCAGAGCATAGTCATGACCGTTGCATGCGCGAAAAAATCTACGTGCGTAGGCATTTTTGCACTCTTCAAAAACCTAAAATGATCATAACTCCCTCATATGATATCGGAATTCAATAATCTAAGAGTCTTTTTTAGGGTTTTAAGATGTTATGAGACTGCTCGTTTACATCAAATTCGTCAAATTCTACACACAAAAAATTATGTAGCAATACAGTAGCTTTAATCACATAGAAGAACGCTTTATTGATGTGACCAATTGATGCATTGATTATCTCTTGTTCTAAGATTCCTCCCCAGCCTCTCAAGATGTCCAGTATCTTCCCCAGTAATCAAATCCAGTATCTCTTGTTGTAAGATTCCTCCCCAGCCTCTCAAGATGTCCAGTATTTTCCCCTGTAATCAAATCCCTCTGTAGATATATAAAAGATCTTGTTTCTACCTATTTTGGCTTAGAGAGAGAAAATATTTTAGAGAGAGATTATTCAGATTTAAGATATTTTTGGATGGAAAAATATCTCTTCTTATTAAAATAAATCCCCCCAAAATAGAAGTTCAAAAAGATTTTCAGAAGGTGCATTAGAAATTAATTATAATCTGTTCAAAAGGCCTTATCCTAGGGGTCTAGATTTTTTGAAAATTTTAAATTAAGGTTTTGAGGGGCCAATCATATTCATCCAAATGTGTGGAGGAGATAAATAGAAGAAATAAAAAAATCCCCCCCAAAAATGAATAAATACTCACATAAGATGAAGAGTGGACTAAAGACCAAAGGAAATACTAAAAAAATGAATTTTTGACACCTCAGAGTGGCGATTCCCCCTCATGAAGGAGGCGCCTATTTCACATGTGTGGTGGAGTTTTAAATTCCCAGAAATTGAGATATTTCATCTCTCCTATCTCCTAATTCAAGTCTAGTTCCAAAAAGTAAGCTAAACTGACCCAAAATGGTTAAAAATTGACCAAACTGATCTGAAAAATTCTATAATCAATTTGCTTGGTTAGAAGCTCACTTTTTCTTATAAATGGAAGCCTCCCCCTTTGTTGAAGCTTAATAGTGTTTTATGCACTGTTACTCTACTCCTCCCTAGAGCCAAAAACTATGAATTTATTAATAATTCATTAGTTTTTGACCATTCCCTCTTCTAAAGAATTGGTGGCCACTCTTGTTGCAAACAAGAGTAGATCCCTCAAACCATCAAGCCAAAGGAAAGCTCCCAAAAATTCATGTAAGTTAGAAATCCTACTTTTTCTTTATTCTTTTAATGGTTTTCTAATTTTTGTTATCTTTAAAATGATAAATTGATGCTATGCCTTGTTGGAAAGGCTTTCCCCCTCTCTTCATTCTTAAATTCATCCTTTCTTTATCCTAGTGAAGTAATCAAATTGTTAGAATTAAACTTTTCCTATTGTTTCTCTTTTAAAAGTGGAATTTGATTAGTTTATAATGCTTTAAACCATTTGGGGATAATTTTTAGATTAGAAAAAAATGAAAAATGGTCAGCGAGGTTATGGCAAAATTTTCTCAAATTTTGTGAAATAATTTTTATCTTTTATTATTCAAAAAGAGTAATCCCCATCGTTTGTGTATTCTAAAAGTGTAATTTTCATTCTAGGCATAGAAAAATGCATAGTAGAAATATTTTTATTATAAAAGTGTTATTTTCATTAAAATTAAATTCTATGCATAGAAAGATGCATGTTGATTATTTTTTATTATTATAAAGGAGTGATTTTCATTAGATTTAAATTCTATGCATAGAAAGATGCATATTGATTTTTTTAATTTAAAAGAGTGATTTTCATTAGATTTAAATTCTATGCATATTGATTTTTTTTAATTATAAAAGAGTGATTTTCATTAGATTTAAATTCTATGCATAGAAAGATGCATATTTATTATTTTTTTATTATAAAAGAGTGATTTTCATTAGATTTAAATTCTATACATAGAAAGATGTATATTGGATAAAAAAAATTATTACAGAAGTGTTACTTTCATCAATATTGATTTTTATGCATAAATAGATGCATAAAAGAATTCTTTTTAATTATAAAAGTGTTACTTATATCAACATCGATTTTTATGCATAAATAGATGCATAAAAGAATTTTTTGATATAAAAGTGTTACTTTCATCAATATTGATTTTTATGCATTAGATGATGCATAAAAGAAATTTTTTATTATAAAAGTGTTACTTTCATCAATATTAATTTTTATGCATAAAATGATGCATAAAAGAAATTTTTTATTTTAAAAGTATTACTTTCATCAATATTGATTTTTATGCATACAATGATGCATAAAAGAGTTTTTTTAATTACAAAAGTGTTGCTTTCATCAATATTGATTTTTATGCATAAATAGATGCATAAAAGAATTTTTTTAATTATAAAAGTGTTACTTTCATCATTATTGTTTTTTATTCATAAATAGATGCATAAAAGATTTTTTATTATTATAAAAGTGTTACTTTCATCAAAATGGATTTTTATGCATAAATAGATTCATAAAAGAATTTTTTTATTATAAAAGTGTTAATTTCATCAAAATTGATTTTTATGCATCGGTAGATGCATAAAAGGATTTTTCTTTTATATAAACATGTTATTTCCATAGAAGTTGGATTTTATGCATAAATAGATGCATACATAATTTCTATATCAAAATAAGAGTTCTCTTCAATCCTATGTTTAAATCCCATGAATATTGGAAAATGAACAAGTAAATACTCAGTGAAGGAAAATTATACTATTTCATATATCTCTATGATGGTAATGAGAAAATTCAGAAAAACTATCGAAGTTAGAATTTTAGATAAATGATTAATTTATTTCTCATAGGAATTCAGTTAAGCAAAATACTAAATGAATGAAATTCAGTAAAGTAGTAATTGAAATATTACCCTTCAAGAAAGATAGTTCAGGGAGAACCTTTCCAGACTCAAACCCTGAATCAGACTATGACCAAGATTGAACTCCTTCGTCAATTTCAAGAAAAGATGATGTGACCAGTTCAGTAATCTACACTCAAATCACCCACCGAATCTGAAACTAAGTTGAGACCTTTGATTTTGATCTGAGGATCAAGAATTCAGAATTCGAGGAATTCTGCTTGGGAATCCAGACCTGTGATCTAGAAGTCTTGGGATACGGAATTAAGATATACTCATGGTATTCAAAAGAAAATCAAAACTAAAAACTTGCATAGAAACCCTGTTTTCTTAAAGGACTGTCTTACGCCAGAATGCTGGAGGGAGAATTTGGTATATATGTTTTCTAAGGGAAGTTTGGTTGCAACAGCTCGCAGGGGGAGTGTTCAAAGGATGGCTCACGCGGCAAAAACCTGCCCAGGTCTTGACCAGCCTGGCTATGGTGTAAAATGGTGTGCTTCCACCAGTACGATGGCGAGGGCCGACGAAGTAGTCCCTAAGTGAAGTGCCAAGACACCTAAGGAGGATCCTGGAGGGTTCTGACCACGCAATGCACGGGCTCGCGGTGCTTAGGACACCCATGCGTATGTCGTGGAAAATATATATATGTATGATGACGAGAAAATTATTGTAATCTGTTACTAGATCTCGTTGCTAACCTGCTGGTCTCAACGCAGTGTCCACAATGATACTGTTTTGTGAGAAACAAGGATTGAATAGAAATTTTGAGTTATGACATCTGTAACAACCAAAGGGTGAGTACTTGTCTGGTTCTACCAATTCCAGTGGTTGGGCGGTGGCTAACCCATGGGCCAGATAGGCTGGAATCAGTAGAGTTTTAATAATAAAAATGATTAATAGGAATACGCTTAGAACTCGAATAGTTAAATAATAATCTGAAGACTTCTCAAATGAATAGATCAATGGCTATGCCTGATTCAATTAGGAAAAAAGCGTTGATTCCTTCAAGATAAGTCTGTAATAGTTTTTCTTCTATCTGGTTTAATCAGATGAAGGTTAGTTCAGTATCTTGACCTCGTTAGAAAAATTCGTTAAGAAATTCAAAATGATGGAATCGTCTCCATTTTTCGACCATGGGAAATTTTGCTGGTTTCGGTTTTCGGAATGACCACCACCTTAGTCTCGTGCCCGGACATTCGAGGGCGAGGCCCCGAGTGGGAAACCCTGCCCTATGCAAGAGGGAGCTGCTTCCGCTACCAGCAACAATCGAGAATCCGCGATGCACGGAGGGGGAAGTGGGATCTCACACTTGTGTACACTTCATGGCTTCATGTATACAAATTGGATCTTCTCTTTGAGTTCTATGTGGATCTTCTCTTCAAGTTCTCGACTCCGATTCTCCATCACATATTTCCAAGAATGTTTCTCTTTCCCTAATTATTTCTAATCATATTCAAGTTTTATTTTCTATCAGAGATTTGGATGCATGTTTTCTTTCCCTTATATCTATTATCTATGCTGATCCTATTCAATTATTTATTGACTCTTAGCCTATTTAATTATTTTCTATTGCATACTCACATAAAAATTAATATTGACATAGTATCTCTATTTTATAGAGATTATTACTTCTATGTGATATTATTGCTACTCGCTAGAGATATGAAATGTCTTGAGTTTTCATGGCTTCCTCTATGTTTTTATTTTCTAACAAGATCTGATTGTGAGTGTGCATGTAGAAGGTAAGATATCATCACTTTGTGCATGAAATAATTTGAAAGTTAATCTTTTCGTGAGTGCAAGTGCATGTCCAAAATTATGAGGAAGAGAAAAAAGTTGCATGCAGGTAAAGAAGCTTTGATATCAGTTTGCAAGCATGTAAATATATAAGCTTTGATATAAGTTGCAAGCATGTAAAGAAGTTTTGATTTTAGTTACATGAGAGGAAAATAAGCTTTGATCTAATTTGCATGTAGAAAAGAAAACTTTGATCTAAGTTGCATGCGGGTAAGGAAGCTTTGATCTAAGTTGCATGCAGGTAAAGAAGCTTTAATCTTTTTGGCCACTTTCTTAAGATTTAAAGCTAAAAATTGTGTTTTTGTATGTGATAACAATTGTGTATCATGCGGACACTTAAGCACTATGATTGGATATAGGCTTGCTATGGAGCTTTTTCACATGCTATGGTTTTGATCCATTTTTCGTACAATTGAAGCTTGTTCACATACTATGGGTTTCGACTATCACATCATGCTTGATACTTCTAGAACTAGTTTTGGAATGTATACATTGCCTTACAATGTTTATAGGCTATGGATTTTGATGTGAAACACTAATCTCTTCAGCCTTTTGCAAATAACAAATAATTTCGGCATGTATACATTATCTTATAATGTGTAATAGCTTTTCCTTTTTTGCATCATGGATAGCGTAGGTATTTGTGATTGATGTAAAGATTTTACAACCTTACATAAACTTTAAGATAAGTTCACTTTTGTGTCGTTTGGCCTTAAATGTGAGATCCCCCCTCTGGGGTTTCGGTGGCGAAAGCGACGTTGGCCTCCCACGCAGGGTGGGGATCCACACTCGGGACCTCGCCCGCGGATGTCCAGACGAGAGGCTAGCTCGGCGGTTCCTCCGAAACTGGGCCCAAAAAAACTCCCCTCGCTCGGAAGGCATGGGCAATTCCTCCATGGGAAAATCTTCTAACAGGGGAATTATTCTAACAAGTCAAAGTCTTAGCTAGTTAAACTAATCTGACTGAACCTGAAGTCACATGGTCAAATCAAGAAGAGACTTGCACTTGGTCCATGGAATCATCGCTTTTTTCCTCTTTTATGAGGGACAGCCGTCACTAATCTCCTCCCACAGAACAAGGTCTTCTTGAGATTTATTCTAATTAATGTAACTAATCGTAATCTAGTTGTGTCAGAGGAATGACCATTCTTCAGGGGAGAGAGAGATATATTTTAAAAAACATTTTAATTTAAGCATAAATGGAAACTTTATGTGTTTAATCACTAAAATTCATTAGAGAGCTTCAATTGCATTAAAGAGCCATTCAATTAAATACGTCTCAAGCTTGAGAGGGGTTGAGAAGTGAGAAACATTTAGAGATTAAGAAAAAGACCATAAAGTCACACTTTACCTCTTATTTTGCTTGATTCTTTAGTCTAAGGAGAGGCCCCCAACCAATCAATTGGTTTAGTATGTTGATGAAGACTCGAAAGAAGATTGAAGAGAGAGAGAAGCTCCAATCTCTCCAATTTGTAGAGGATTTCTAGAGGATAATAGAAAATATGCTTATTTTAGAGTAATGCTGGCATGGTCTAGTTCACAGATGAGAATACAAAAGAATGAGGGTCTATTTATAGGTGAGGGAGGCAACTAACTGAGTCCAAGATTTGGATCGGTTTGGCTCCCTTTTTGATTTGGTTTGCTCCAGGAGAGAGGAGAGATAAAAATATCTTATTATTTTTGAGTTTAAAAATCCTCCACACATGTGAATTAGGTGCCTCCTTGAAGGCTCCCCCTGTCCTTACCAAGGTGTCAAAAATGAATGATTACTCCAAAATATCTCATTTTTTTTAGTAATATTTCATAAATTTTAACTAATAAATCTTGTGGGCATTTACTCATTTCTGGGTATTTTCTTTTATTCATTGGATTTATCTCATCCCAACACTTGGATTAATCTTATTGGTCCATAGGAACCGCAACTAGTCTTCAACGGAGAGTCCAAAGAGGACACATTTTGTAACACAATGGACTCAGAATATTGGAGAATGATGATCAGTAAAATTATGATTTCTATTGAAAGATTGTTTTAAAGCCAGCCGAATCTGTTATAAATGGCAATTACATATTGGGTGTGTATATAGAATGCCTACCTTAATTTTTGCATGAAACGCCAGCTAGGGGGCTTGGGAACTCTTTTCCTCGGTACCTGGGCAAAACACAACCAAATCTTTATAAAGGAATCCCACCAATATAGTGGTCGGGTGGTTGGCAACCCATGGGCCGGATGGGGGTAGGCTAGATTGGAGGATTCCTGTGAAACAACTAGATAGGATTAGTTACGTTAATTAGAATAAATCCTGAGAAGACCTTATTCTGTGGGAGGGGATCGGTGGCTGTGCCTCGTAAAAGAGGAAAAAAGAAGTGATTCCATGGACCAAGTGCAATCTCTTCTTGATTTGACCATGTGATGTCAGGTTTGGTCAGATTAGTTTAACTCTAGCTAAGACTTTGACTCGTTAGAATAATTCCCCCGTTATAGAAGATTTTCCCATGGAGGAATCGCCCGTGCCTTCCGGGCGCGAGTCCGGGCGAGGGGAGTTTTTCTGAGCTCGGTTTTGGAGGAATCGTTGAGCTAGCCTCTCGTCCGGACATCCGCGGGCGAGGCCTCGAGTGTGGATCCCTACCCCACGTCAGAGACCGACACCGCTTCCGCCGCCGCCGAAACCCTAGAGCGGGGATCTCATAGCTGGTATCAGAGCTGGTATCAGAGCTTTGTTGAAAGCTAATAAGGACAAATGAATTCTTATCATAAATTGATAATAAAAACTCAGAAAAAGCATTTACATATTGTTTTCTTATTCCGTAAGCTTCATTAATGAAGAATTTTTAATCAAAGAAATTATTTTTATAGATGGAAGTTCCACACTTATCTGGTATTCCCGACCTCACCCAGTCATCACAAAACATGACTGCGTTTTCTTTTGAGCATCTCATCTCTTCCGCTATAACTTGAACGAGCTAAGTCAGACTCGCACGCCATTTCAAGGATCTATATTTTCCTGACCCAGCGGAGAGACGGCAGCACAAGTGGTTTGCATGGCAGTATGTCCACGCCCCTTGTGACCAGCATGCAATGTTGAGGCAGAATCTCTCATTGATGAAGCTGAAAGTGAGACATGGCATCATTAGTGGTCTAATGTGGGTAAGGACTTGTCAATGATCTAGAAATTAAATGGAGAAGGCTTCCACTCATGGAAAACTCAAGTCAAGTACATGCTTATGTTCAAAGGGCTATGGCCATATGTTAGTGGGGAGAAGGCAATGGATCCAACAAAAGAAGATGAAGTCAAAGAAAATGAACGGGACCAAGCAAATATCATGCTTCATCTCGATAAAGTCTTGATCCATCGTGTGGACGAATTGAAGACTGCCAAGGAAAGGTGGGATGAATTGGAGAAGCTTTATGGTGCTAAAGGTAAAAATTCTAAAATTGTCTTGAAATTTGAATTCTTTGGTTTCAAGAATTTACACAAGGCGACCTTGGCACCTTCATCTCTCGAATCAAGGGACTCATGGTGTAGCTTGCATCTGTAAATGCTAAGGTAGATGATGAAGTTGTGGTTGTGATCTTACTCAAGTCAATGGCTAAGGTAGATGATGAAGATGTGGTTGTGATCTTACTCAAGTCAATGACTAAGGTAGATGATGAAGATGTGGTTGTGATCTTACTCAAGTCAATGGCTAAGGTTTATGATACTTTGGTCACCACCTTGAAGAATGTCCCAGATCCAACATTAGAGGAGTCATCTCATCTCTCCTTGATGAGGAGAAGAGGATCAAGGAAAGTGAGGCATGATCATCTGGTAGTACCATCAATGAGGCTTTGTACGCTCAAATGCTCCTTTTGTAAAAGAAAGGGACATACAGAAGCCAAGTGCTTTAAGAAGGATCCTATACGCAAGAAGTGTGGCAAATGTGGAGAGCACGGTCACTTTAGTTGGGAGTGCACCCATAAAAGAAAAGAAGGCAACTTTACTTCTAGTGAGCCTTCCTCCTTCCCCAACACACTCCTTTGATGGTGATTATTTCCTTTCTACCATGATTAGTTTCGACCTAATCTTTTAATAGGCCTATGTTATAAAGGTCCTTCATTGTTTATGCTAATCTAGTGCAATACTTTACTCCCTGTTTCAGTATTGAGGAAGGGTGTTAATATTTGGATATCAGTGTGATTGGATGATCATGGATAAGATTTTATCTAGTCATGGTTGCCCTCTGTCACGATGTATTTGATGTATAGTGTACACAGCGAGCCTTTCTTTCATAAAGGCTAATAAGTTAATACAAAATTCGGTGCTAGCTTTATTTGGTGTCATGTACCCCATCTAAAAGTCTTATCCATTTGTGGTTCTCTCTCTCTCTCTCTCTCTCTCTCTCTCTCTTGCTCCTTCACTTCTACTGTACGAGCTTGCTTCTTCTTCTCACAAACTCTCACTCACTCTAATTTTTAACAAAAGTTCTCTTAGAATCCCTTAATGAGGCATGATCTACCCTGAATTGGGTATATTATTCCCTATTGTTGGCCCACTCAATGGACTTGGCAAGGCCAAAGGTTGCCTTGGGTTAAGGGGCAAGGCTAGCAGGTGATGTTGCGTGTGCTTGTGAATTGCATTAACTATAACATTGGAATGTCTTGATATTTCACAATCATTAGAAATATGTACAATAAAATTCTTTCCTTGGGCATTCTAAGTTTTTTTGGTTTTGGTAGTAAAATGCTCACCAATCTAGCTAACTCTCTTCTTGGGTACATATGGGATTTACCTTGTGGGTGTCACATCCCAAGCACTACTTCTGTCATTTGATGTATTAAGACCATAGGTAAATCCTAAACTATTTTCATTTATAATGAGGGGTTTAGCTCAAAATTTAAACATGTATGCACACAAAATAGGAGGTAAAGATATGTGTTTTACAATGTAAAGTAAAAATAAAAAAGTAGGGGTATTTTAAATGCATGCTTGCACAAATAAGCTATTTGATTACTTGAAAGAGTGACCTTTTCAGGACATTGGCTTTTTTATTTGGCCTTAGATGCTAGCATTCCAATTGCAATTTTGGAAACATCCCTCTTGGTTTCTCTTTATAAGCAAACATCCATAAAGAGCAATAGTATTACTTACTAGTGCTAACAATCGTAGATTACTAATTGATCCATAGCCTCAGGGGGTTCACATAAAAATATGTAAGTGTAGCTCACATGAGTTCATCATGAGGGGTATATTAATTCAAAAAAGCTATAGAGTTACATTTAGAGGGGTCTTTTAAACCAAATTTTAAAAAAAATTGTAAGTTTATGAAGAAAAAGGGGTCATTTTATTCATAAAAGTATGTAAGTGTAAGGGGTTTTTTAAATACCCCTTGAACGCACATGATACACAAAATTTCTTAAAGGTGAGCCATTAGAGTCCATAGCCAATCTAAAAAGAATAAAAGTTACTTTATGGATTTAATTAGAGGGCCTTCACAAAGTAGTTCCAAAAACACATACACACACATGCTCTCTGTCTCTCTCTCACCATATCTATCTCTGTCTTTTCAAAAGAAGCATTTTAAGCTCAAAGTACCTATATCTAGGAATTCTAGCTCAAAGTTACACAAGAAAAAAGAACGAACGCTCTAATTAGAAACAAATATAGTCAATATAGCCTATGCTTTCCACTTCGAAGTTATACAAGAAAAGAAAAACTCCACACATAGAACAAGCATTTTTTGAAGGTCCCTGTTGTATCCAAGAAAAGGGAGAAGTCGTCCTCTTTGCTTACTAGTCATGTGACTCATTCGTATAGCCACCATTCCAGAAATAATCGCTCTTCAAAATAATCAAATAGACTTCTCTAACTTGTTCAAAAATTTCATGATTAAATAGAAAATTTGTTCCTTTATTTTAAAAAAATCATATTATGGTTCAGCAATGTCCACCTAAATATTTCTCCACACTACCTAACTTTCTCCATCATCCATGAATGAAATAACAACTTTTAAGATAATAGCTAAGTCTTAAACTATCTTTCCATTTAGATCTAGACGAGTCTTACCTTGAAGGGCTCACTTTATACATGTGTAACATATAAACTTACCTTGAAAGGCTCACTTTATATATGTGTAACATATAAACTTAATGCATGAAGAGAGTTTTTAAGTTAAGGAGCTTACATATCCTTTACATATAGAGAGAGGGGATCGAGGGGTGCACTACTAAGAAACCCTATGCATCACGTGCATTCAAGGGGTATTTAAAAAACCCCTTATCTATGTATTTTTCATTAATAAAATGACCCCTTTTTTTCATAGACTTACGAGTTTTTTTCAAAATCGATAAAAAAACCCCTTCTGTAACTGTATTTTTGTAAATTTACCTTAAATTTTTGAATTAAAAAAACCCTTCATTTGAACTCATGTGCTATACTTACATATTTTTAGGTGAATCCCTTGAAGCGAGGGGATTAAAGAAATAGTTGTGTAATGACACTTTTCCATGTGGATTTATAATGAGAAATTTTATCTCAAAATCTAAGCATGTATGCACACAAAACAGGGGGTCAAAATATGTGTTTCAAAATGTAAAATAAAAATAAAAAAGTAGGATTATTTTAAATACATACTTGCACACATAAACTATATGATTTTGACAGAGTGATCAAAGCAAACATCCATGAAGAGAAATTGTAATATTTACTAGTGCTGACAACCTACTACTTGATCCATAGCTCGGAGGGTTCACCTAAAAATATGTAAGTGTATCACGTGAGCTCATCAGGAGGGGTATATTAATTCAAAAAATTCAAAAAATTATATTTACAGGAAGGGTTTTTTAAACCAATTTTGAAAAAAAAACGTAAGTTTATGAAGAAAAAGGGGGTCATTATATTTATAAAAGTATGTAAGTGTAAGGGGTTTTTTAAATACCCCTTGAAAGTAAGTGATACATAAAATTTCTTAGAGGTGATCCCCTGAGATCCATAGTCAATCTAAAAAGATAAAAAAACTACCTCGTGGCTTTAAGAGGGCCTTCATATAGTAGTTTCTAAAACACACACATACACACACACATGCTCTCTCTCTCTCTCTCTCTCTCTCTCTCTCTCTCTCTCTTCATATTTCTCTTTGTCTTTTCAAAAGAGCATATTAATTTCAAAGTATCTAGGTATTCTAACTCAAAGTTACATAAGGAAAGAGAACCAACATTCTAATTAGAAACAAACACAGTCAATATAGTGACCCATGCATTCTACTTCAAAGTTATATAAGGAAATAGAAATTCCATGCATAGAATAAGCATTTGTTGAAGGTCTCATTTGTGTCCAAGAAAAGGGAGAAGTCGTCCTCTTTCCTTATTAGTCATGTGACTCATTTGTATCCACCATTCTAGAAATAATTACTCTTCAAAATAGTCGAATAGACTTCTAGACATGACTTGCTTTACGATGTCGTCCTTATCTTCTTGTTGTTAAACGTGGAAGGTTGTCCCCTTTTATGGCTCACCCACATCCACCTCAAGCTTGGCTACCTAATATTCTCCATCGTCCATTAATGAAATCACAGTTCTTAAGGGAAATGGCATGCTCCCTTGATCAATTTGCAATTTGACGAGGGAGACTTGTACCGCCTCCTACCATACCTTGTGTGTAGCCTTTTTCTTTTTCTTTCTTTTTCCTCACTGAATGGTTAATGGCTCTCTAGGTACATTTTTAATACCACCCTTCTCTTCTTGTTATCAGTGAACTAGTGGTGGCGAGGCCCATCTCTGACGCGCTGAGCTAAGCACACCATTAAAAAAGACAACTTGGTTAAGTAGGCATCACCAATCACACACATTGAAATAAGTTAAGACACAAAGATGTATCTACAGAAGAGTAGCTTTCTTTCAGGCACATCTCTCTCTCTCTCTCTCTCTCTCTCTCTCTCTCTCAACCCACACACACGAACGCATGTGTAGCCTCTCTCTCTCTCTCTCTCTCGGCTTATATGATTCAAATTATTACGTACATCCTCACATCGTTGTTGTTGCCTCTCTTACCACATGTTTTCTCCTGCCAAACTCTTAACCTCTATCCTTTCCCTTCCATCCATGCTTCATTTTGTTGGCCTCTTGTTCGCCTACAAATTCCTTCTTCCTGCTTGCTGCTTCTATTCTGAACACCTCAATCAAATCCCCTAGCAATATAATATCAGGTTTCTTCCAAGCCTGCAGCATGAGTATATATGTGCATGTGGTGCACGATTTTGATCCATTTTCGCACTACATATCTAACATTCGCTACATGGCTAAGCTAAGATGGCCACTGGCTTCCATGACACTCTTTGCTTCCTCACCTTGTTGTACCTCTACGTTGTGCTCCTACTTGGGCCCCCACCTCATGACTAGACTACCTTCATCGTTGTTGAGCTAATAGAACCAACTCCATGCCTAGTTGCTTCTCCACAATACCACCACCTATAGACTGAATGTCACCACCTTGTAGGCAGAGCCACAACATTTTCATGTTGCACATCATCCATGCGATAGAGCCCCTCCCTTCTTTGTCTTTGTCTCCTTTACATGGCACCACCTTGCAAGGTTGAGCTGCTTGACACTTGGTATGAGCTCCAACATGCTAGCACAGCTATGTGCTTTCCTTGCTTGGCTCACAGCCTTACTTGCCATGCAGCAAAGGCTGCTCCATCTTCTCCTTTAGCACTACAGACTATGAGGAGTCAAGACCCCTTCTTAGGTCTTTTTATGGCTTGACTTACGAGAGGATTATAACCTGTTTACCATTTTCCTTAACCAAAATTCAAAGTGACTAAGGGTAGGCCAAAAAGAGCCATCAATATGTTACGCTCTCAATTAAGCGACAAAAATTGTAAGAAAGGACTCACAAAGCAAAACTCTGAGCAAAGAGATGGAAATTAAGATATCATCAAATCTCAATACAACCAAAGCAATGATATACAAAGTGATGGCGGATCCAAAAGAGACTCTCAAACGATAAGTTCACAACAAAGCAAGTGTTGAAGCACTTTTATTAACTACATTAAAAAAGGTAGCCTTAAAGGTATAAATCTCCCCTTTGTTCTCTCTACCCCCTCCATTTTTGCCCTCCTGCTCCCCCCACCACAGCCTACTCTCCTCCTCCCTACTGCTAATACAGTACATGACTTCCCTGTCCTCTCTCTCCTCATGAGAGAATGAGAGAGAGAGAGAGAGAGAGAGAGAGAGAGAGATAACTTGATAGGAGCCTGGCAATCAAAGAGAACCTCTACATTAATTTCTACGAACGGCGATAGATAAAACCTGGACCGCTACATGTGAACGGCGATAGATAAAATATGTAAGTGTATCACGTGAGCTCATCAGGAGGGGTATATTAATTCAAAAAATTATACTTACAGGAAGGGTTTTCAAAACTAAATTTGAAAAAAAAAACGTAAGTTTATGAAGAAAAAGGGGGTCATTATATTCATAAAAGTATGTAAGTGTAAGGGGTTTTTTAAATACCCCTTGAAAGCAAGTGATACATAAATATCTTAGAGGTGATCCCCAGAGATCCATAGTCGATCTAAAAAGATAAAAAGACTACCTCATGGCTTTAAGAGGGCCTTCATATAGTAGTTTCTAAAACACACACATACACACACACACATGCTCTCTATTTGTCTCTCTCTCTCTCTCTCTCTCTCTCTCTCCTCTCTCTCTTTTCATATTTCTCTTTGTCTTTTCAAAAGAGCATATTAATTTCAAAGTATCTAGGTATTCTAACTCAAAGCTACATAAGGAAAGAGAACCAACATTCTAATTAGAAACAAACACAGTCAATATAGTGACCATGCATTCTACTTCAAAGTTATATAAGGAAATAGAAATTCCATGCATAGAATAAGCATTTGCTGAAGGTCTCATTTGTGTCCAAGAAAAGGGAGAAGTCATCCTCTTTGCTTATTAGTCATGTAAATCATTTGTATCCACCATTCTAGAAATAATTGCTCTTCAAAATAGTCGAATAGACTTCTAGACATGACTTGCTTTACGATGTCATCCTTATCTTCTTGTTGTCAAACGTGGAAGGTTGTCCCCTTTTATGGCTCACCCACATCCACCTCAAGCTTGGCTACCCAATATTCTCCATCGTCCATTAATGAAATCACAGTTCTTAAGGGAAACGGCATGCTCCCTTGATCAATTTGCAATTTGATGGGGGAGACTTGTACCGCCTCCTACCATACCTTGTGTGTAGCCTTTTTCTTTTTCTTTCTTTTTCCTCACTGAATGGTTAATGGCTCTCTAGGTACATTTTTAATACCACCCTTCTCTTCTTGTTATCAGTGAACTAGTGGCGAGGCCTATCTCCGACGGGCTGAGCTAAGCACACCATTAAAAAAGACAACTTGGTTAAGTAGGCATCACCAATCACACACATTGAAATAAGTTAAGATACAAAGATGGTATCTACATGAGAGTGGATTTCTTTCAGGCACATCTCTCTCTCTCTCTCTCTCTCTCTCTCTCTCTCTCTACCTTTCTCTCTCTCAACCCACACACACGAACACATGTGAAGCCTCTTTGTCTCTCTCTCTCTCTCTCAGGGCTTATATGATTCAAATTATTAGGTATATCCTCACATCGTTGTTGTTGCCTCTCTTCCCACATGTTTTCCCCTGCCAAAATCTTAACCTCTATCCTTTCCCTTCCATCCATGCTTCATTTTGTTGGCCTCTTGTTCACCTGCAAATTCCTTCTTCCTACTTGCTGCTTCTATTCTGAACATCTTAATCAAATCCCCTAGCAATATAATATCAGTTTTCTTCCAAGCCTGCAACATAACAGTATATATGTGCATGTGGTGCATGATTTTGATCCATTTTCGCAGTACATATCTAACATTCGCTACATGGCTGAGCTAAGATGGCCACTGGCTTCCACGACACTCTGCTTCCTCACCTTGTACCTCTACGTTGTGCTCCTACTTGGGCCCCCGCCTCATGACTAGACTACCTTCATCGTTGTTGAGCTAATAGAACCAACTCCATGCCTAGTTACTTCTCCACAATACCACCACCTACTATAGACTGAATGTCACTACCTTGTAGGTAGAGCCACAACATTTTCTTGTTGCACATCATCCATGCGATAGAGCCCCTCCCTTCTTTGTCTTTGTCTCCTTTACATGCCACCACCTTGCAAGGTTGAACTACTTGACCAGTAGCAATGATTTTATATTCACGTGATCACAACTTTTTTTTTGTTAATAACATGTGTTAACATGTTATTAACATGTTCACATGTTACCGTTCACAAAATAAACAGGTCACTCGCCATTTTGGAACCCCTGAAAAGCTTGGCTACACATGGAAACTAGCTAGTCACATGTTCTTATGTTACCATCTTCACATAACAGTAGGTCAACAGCCACCTAAAAATATCTTAAAGTCCTGGAGAAGATAGTTTTTTTAGGTCCTTGTGGAAGCTTTGTGAATATAGCATGTGATCACAAGATTTTTTTTGTGAACACGAGGTTTTGTTAACGTGATCACGAAATTGTGAAGACGTTAATGAAATCCCTGACCAGTAGGGAAAAACGGAGCTCATTTTGGGGCCGTGTAAGAAATTCACTATTTTTCGATTTATTTCTCTCCTAAAAGATCTCAAAAATAATAAAATATGGAAACGTGGCTCAGAACTGTCAATAAGGACCACTGAACTGTCAGTTCAGAAAAGAATAAGATAATCTTTTGTCTAACTAACACGATTTTGCATTAAATATCTCCTTAATTTTTTTTGTTTCTCGAAGATTTCGCATCGACGTGTGCAGGCCTCTCATAAAGAATCCATCACTGAACTTAATGATTGTATGGATACCGCCACACTTCCACAATTCATGTTACAAAAAGACTATGAGATTGACAAGCCAACTTTGCAACCTCAGAAGCACAAAAATGGCCGATACTAGTGAAGTACAATCTCAGAAGAAGCGATTATATCATCTTCACATCGACTTAGAAGAACAATATGCTCCAGCACAAAAAAGACGAAAGGATACGGTGCTAAATGCTCAACAACGGGAAAATATGAGAAGAGAAGGGCTCCAACATATTGACTTATGGTGTGATGGAAGTATATATCCAAAATGTCTAGTACAAAACTCTACACCTCCATTTGTCAATCCAACCACACTATTGAGGCTTGCGGGCGATGGACAAAATGGACTTCTTGGTTATATTTCAGCACAGTCTGCATTTGCAGAAACATATAAAACAATGTACCTACAAGAAAAGGGAGCCAGGATTCAAGAGATAGCTATTCGTGCAAAATTGGAGCAGCAGTTGCAGAATGAAATTGAGGAGCATTCAAAGAGTAAAAAAGAGTTAACAAGATCAAGAAGGAAGAGAACCATGCTTGGAGACAGACAACGAAGTAGGAAGATTAAAAACATTGCAAATTTGAAGGCTGGGACTGGTGGATGCAAGCGAAGAATTCAGGAAGCAAGGTTAGTTTGTAATTTTTTATTTTTTAAACTCAAAAATACTCTCAAATGACTATGTATTTTGTCCATTAATGCAAAACAGGATTGGAAGTGTTGAATAATATAGGCATATTGTGTTGTTACTATATTGTTACTATAGGAAATTATTGGAGCCTGCAAAAGAAAATATGGATCCCAACCTTCTTCCAGTTAAACAAATGAAAGGATTGCTTTCTTGTGGTGTAGCAAAAGGTTTGATTGAAGAAAAAAAATACAAAACAATCAAACGCAATGTTGTAGAGGACTTTATATCCAATAATCAAGTTGATGGTACTACAATCCAAGAGGCTCTTGATGTTAGTGGAGTTAGCAGGAAGGGATATAGTTCGATTTTCCATGCGATATCCTCAACTTTGAGAGATCAAAGGATTAAACGAGTTTTACTGCCAAATCCAGCAACAGTGTGGAAGATAAGAGGTCATTTGAATGAAAGTATAGATGAGTTTATTGGACCATATATCCATATTGAAGATATATTTCATGGTGCTAAAGGAACCACCGTGTATGACCCTTGGAACAATATATTTGTAGATCTACAACAACTTCAAAGAAGAATGGTCGAGTTTTATGGAATAACATTTGAAGAGTGCAAAGGCATTTTGAAATTTGTTATCAAACTAGATGAGTGTGAGGTTGTAAAGGAAAAGAAAATGGAAAGGATTACTATCACATTGATGAATGGAGCACTTGATACATCATTGAATGAAGCGAGTTCGAAGTATTTTAGTGTGCAGTCGGAGAAACACATATGGTGGTTCGGCTCATTCCAGGTATGATCATTTTTTATTTCGTACTTGATTTTAGTCAATGTTTTCAAATCTTTTATAGTAAGACTTTTGTTTTGTATAATCACAGGTAAAGACAGAAGATCATGAAACACTAGATTGGGTGTTTCACCACACGGAAATACCAAGAATAATTAAAAGACAGGTGCAAGGAGAGAATCTCCATGTTGCAGGAAAAGGTGATTTTCAAGTAGAGTGGCACATGGCGGGGGATCTTAAAACACTTAAGTGCATGTATAACGTTAGTAAAGGAGGTAACTCAAAGTCTCCTTGTCTTTACTGCAAAGAATCAGCGCAAGTAATGGATTCTAAATGGTGGAAGAGAGCACCTAATAGAGATAAAGTTGACCCTGACTTCAAGGCCATTCTTGACATTCCACTATGTAATGTTCACATATGCACATTGCATGCTCTATGTCGAATTATTGAGAAATTGGTATTTTTGTATATTGGATTTGCTTGGAAACTCCATCCCGAAAGAAATAGAAAGGATGCTCTTCATGCATTGGAAAAAGTGTTATCCGATATAGGTCTGCATGGAGGTGATGTTCATATCACAAAGGATTTTAAAAAGTCTAGCAATGGCAAGGAGGTACCAATCAAGCCCTCTATTGGTGGTGTTAAGGCAAGAAGATTCTTGTCTCGACCCAAACACAATAGCAAGCAAGTAAGGCAAGGTAAAACAGTTTCAAGGATTAGTTATGGATTGTGGAAGCAAGTCCATAATGCCGTGAAAGATCATGAGGCAGATGGGGAAGCACGAAATGTGAAGGCAGAGGTGTGGAGGTCTCTTGATCAACTCTTCATGTTCTGTGACAATGTAACATGGACAAAGAGTGATTACAAGAACTTTGAAGAGGCAATAAAACATTTTGGGAAGTCAATGAAAGACGCATGGACAGCCTGCAATATAACTCACTATATGGTAAAGTGATGTCTTCTTTTTTTACTTAAGTGTGATCCTCTTTTCTTTTATAACTTACTATGCATTCTTATGTCTTTGTGAAAACAGCATATCATCTACAACCACCTTCCCTATTTTGTCAAAAAGTATGGATGCCCAGCAATTTGGTCTACCCAAGGCATGGAGAAGTCTCACTACATGGCACGTAATGCATTTTTCAGACACACACAACACTATGGAGGGAGTCAAAAGGCAAATAGTCTGAAGGAAGTCTTCCAATGGTTTTACCGAGGCATTCTACAAAGGCTGCATGCTAAAAGAAAAGTTGCTAGCACCAAAGTCAAGCTTGCTTTTATTCTAGCCCAAAAGCAAAGACGAAGACAAACTTTGGACAATTCAATGGCAGCAGAGAGACATAGACAGTGGAGGGATTCGAAGATATTTAGAAACCATAAATGGACAAGTAAACATGAATAGCAGTTTGTAACTTATTGGTGTTATGTCCACATGTTTTCAAACTCAATCAATAGATTTTTATTCTGTGGAACAAGTGATGACTCTTGGTGTAATGCCTATATGTTTTGAGACTCCATCAAAAGTAAGTCTTTTGTGAAACATGTGATCTATATTAACAAGCATCAATACATCCATATATTAACACACAAAAAATTCAATCAATACTACTTAATTATGCTAGACATACTGTTGATCCTTACCAATAAAATACTGAGTGTCAAACACTTTTAGAAGCTTTTGAGTGTGGGAAGAGTACTGAAGTGTCTAAGGACAAGGAACTGATGAAGATCAAAGACTTTGTACAAATCAGTTCAACTTCAATATAATGTTTGTGCTATATTTGATGACTAAATCCTATTACTCCCAAGGCTTGCGAGTCGGAACTCTCTTTTTGAACTTGATTGGACTCTTTTTCTTCCTTATTGGCTTGATGTCGACTTTCTGTTTATCAATGCTTGCCTCTGTTGCTTGTCTGAGAGGGGTATCCTTGTCTTCAGCTATCTCCACATGTTCTTCTTCTTGGATTGTGTGGCCTGATGCAATCATGGGTGGCTCTCGAAACCTTATGAGCTTGTGTTTTCCATAGCCCTCTAGACATTTGGGCTCCTTAACACCACATGCTAATGCATAAGAAGTGTAAGACAAAAAGTAAGAGGCCCTAGAGGCCTGCTTATTCACATAATCCCCAAATATATCTATGGCGGACAACCTCTCTATTAAAATGATCTTTTCCTTTTGCCATGGAAGATCATGTCCACCTAATACCCTAGACAAACATTTAAAGAAGTAAACAATGGCTTCTCCATTGTTGCTCAACTGCCTATGGTAAATCAAGATCTTAGCACTACCTAGATCATGAATATAATGAGCTAGGCTTGACATTTTGCCAAACCCAGCTTGCCTGCTTCCACTTGATCTCTGGAGGAATGTGTCATCCTCAATTTGTAGCTGCCATGTATCAAAAGATTATAGTGAGACAATGATACATAACTACAAAACATTTAAACACAACATAAAGTATTTGATTTGAAGTAATAATATCATACCCTCTCATTTTCATCAGCAACAAGAAGTTCATCTTTCCAAAGATTTATTCCTCTCCCCTCCAGTCCAGCCTCTTCTTTAAGTTTTTCCTTATGAAGTGATGAGAGATTCATAGCTTCCTGGGTGAGCTGGAAGGCAGCTTCATCTGGCTCTTGGAAACTTTCAGCCTCTTTGAAACAAATAGTAAGGGCCTCTGCAGGATCAAAGGTTGTTTCCAAAGCTAGCAGTGAATGGTCATCCTCTATGCCAACCTCCTTGTCAAGCCTTGAAGCCTGGGAAATAAGGGAAATGGCATAGTCCTCCCTCAAATTGAACATACACTCTATATCATGGAGGAAAACATAATCTTTACCACCAATCAAGACACCTGGAAGCATGGGCACTGCATAGTTGCTGCTCTGAACATCAAAGTCTTCAACTGGCTGTGCTGCCCTAAGAGTCTCAGTCCTTAGTTGAACAAGGTCAAGAGCAGCCACTTTCAGCCCCTCATCCTCGAGGTTGATATCTTCTTCCTGCTCTGCTATATCTGTTGCCATAGGAATATCCTCTTTTACCTCTGCTACAGATATATCTTCTTCTTCAGTCTCCTGCCCTTGCTCTTCTAGAGATTGCTGTTGGAAGACAATGTACATAAGGAATGCCATGTTTTCCTCAAGCACTCTACACTTTCTGGTGTGCAAGTTACAACTGAATTTATATTCCTCAGGCAGGCTGTCAAACCTTCTATTCACATGGTACCTCAGCTTGTCAATGGAGACAATATGATTTAAATGCACAAAAACCTTTTCACCTTCCACAATCCTTCCTGCCTCTGTCAGTTGTTTGAAGGTATCCCAATGGTCTGAAAGGAAATCTCTGTGATGGTCCAAAAGAGAGCTCATAGTGAACTCCCTGTTGAAAATACTGTGGTATATGTGGAAGTTCCTTTGAGCCTTGCACTTGTGAAGAAAGTCAAATAGGAGCAAATCTGGAGATTTGTCCTCTTCTGGTTCCCTTTGTTTTGAAAGGGAAGACTCACCTTTCTGCTCTAGTCTCTTGCTTTTGCCTGAAGCAAAATTTATATAACATGAATTCTATATGCTCACATATGCAATCAGATAATGTATAGGATATCACCAAACAAAACTCTTCATCAGCACACATGAATCACCTGGTGATTGCTGTGGTCTGAGTATAGCAGCAGAGAAGTCCAACTTCCTCTTGAAAGGAGGGGCCTGAGGATCAACTGTTCCAAAGCAGAAACATTTCTCATCATCAAGGAAGACATCTCCATGGACATAGAAAGCAAAACAATGAGCAAACAGTAAAAACCAAAAGAGACACAAGACTTTGCAACAAAACGTGATGCAGATCCATTTGAAAAATGTAAAGTGCTCTCCTCGCATTTTATTGCAAATTCTGAATTTCTTCTGACATCCACTTCCAATCTAATGCTAGGGATATCTCACAATGTTCAGGACAGTAAATGATGCAAGGAGGAATTCCCTAGTGCAAAAGAGATTAAAAGAAGGAGAAAAAAGAAAAACTAGAACAAATATCAAAATTTGCAGCAAAACGCGATTTGGAGCATTTGGAAAACATAAACCTGTCTAATCGCATTTTGTTGCAAAATTCTAAATCCTACTCATATCCATCTCTAATCAAATCCTAGGGTGATCTGCCAGATTTCTAGGCACTGAGATTTAAGAATTCTACAGATGGAAGAAATATATGTCAGAAAACATTGGAAATGGTATAGATCTCTGACCTTTCTTTTCCTCTTCCATACTGATGGAATAGCCCTGGAGATTGTCCTGCTCTCTTCCAAAACTGAGCTGTAGCACTGGTAACCTGGAGATCTGGTAATGGTAGTAGTCTTCAGACAGGTTGCAGAGTGGATGGAGTGTGTTGGGTAGAAAGTGGTCAAAGTGGGAGAGAAGAGGATGATGGGAGGGTGCTGGCAGGGATGGAATACGGGGAGGGAAAAGTGTTAATGGATCTAATTATGAAATCATGATTGGCACAATTTCCAAGGCAAAAAGTGACCCACAAATTTAAAATCCCAAAAGATTTGGTGGGACCCACACGTGTTAAAAAACGACTATATCTCACACGTGTGGTATTAATAACTCCATTATTTGTATTTTGTAATAATCTACTCTCCTAACTCAGTTCTCTTCCATCTCTACCTCCCTACTCCACACCATCAGCATCCAGACCAGCAGCAGAGGTTCATACCCAGCACAGGATACTCATCATCAGCACAGAACACTTTGCAGATAGCTTCCAGGTTAGTAAGAAAATCTTTTTCCTCTTCTTCTTGTTTAATAGTATATTAGGGTAAGGAATTGATTGATGTGATGTAGGTTACATATTATGATAAATATTATATGCATTTTTTAGATTTTCTCCACTGCATGTAGAAGTAGGAAGACTTTTTATTTGGCCCTGTTGAATGAGAGTTTGATCACTTCTTGATGTCCATAGGCTCAATCCATGTTGCACCAAGCTGCATACACACTGAAATGACTAAATGCATGCTGAAGTATGTTGTCTCTAGAATTTGCAGCAAAACGCGAGGAGGGTATTTTAGAAATCTCAAAATAGTTTAAATCGCATTTTGTTGCAAATTTTAAAATGCTTCTTCATCCACCCATTTCAAGCCTGCATAGTTCTTCTATAGACACAATACATATTGTTTATAGTTGGAAAGATAGAGAATTCATCATATGAATGCAAAAGCATGTTGTTTCAAGCATTTGCAGAAAAACGCGATTTTGAGCTGTTACAAATTTCAAATGTTCATAATCGCCTTTTGTTGCAAATTGAAAGTAGGCAGACAGATAGTTGACAAGAAACATCTTACTCTAAGCCAAACTGGATCAAGGGAGCAGTTTTGGAAAAGAAGAGGTTACTGCACAATGAGGTAGTGGTGTAGAATGGTAGACCTTTCGAAGGAAAGGCAGCACAACAATTCAAAGTTCAAAGGGAGGTGGAAGCGGGAAGGCCCTTGTCAGAGAAAATGTCAGACTAGATTCTATCTTCATGTCCAAAGATCTTGTGAGAATAAAAAACCAATCTCCACATTAATGTAGCACGCTTTTACCTACATAAAATATTGTTTCTTTTATCTATTTTCTTTTATTTTTGTGAATTTCCAACGTTACGTTGGCCCTCTGTTCATTGGTTGAGAGCTTATTTTTCCAAACCGTAAAAGGTCCCAAAATGAGCTCCCTTTTTCCCTAATGACTTGGTATGAGCTCCAACATGCTAGCACAGCTATGTGCTTTTCTTGCTTGGCTCACAGCCTTACTTGCCATGCAGCAAAGGCTGCTCTATCTTCTCCTTTAGCACTACAGACTGTGAGGAGTCAAGACCCCTTCTGATGTCTTTTTATGGCTTGACCTACGGGAGGATTATAACCCGTTTACCATTTTCCTTAACCGAAATTCAAAGTGACTACTAAGCGCTTCTAAGGGTAGGCCAAAAAGAGCCATCAATGTGTTACGCTCTCAATCAAGTGACAAAAATTGTAAGAAAGGACTCACAAAGCGAAACTCTGAGCAAAGAGATGGAAATTAAGATATCATCAAATCTCAATACAACCAAAGCAATGATATACAAAGTGATGGCGGATCCAAAAGAGACACTCAAACGATAAGTTCACAACAAAGCAAGTGTTGAAGCACTTTTATTAACTACATTAAAAAAGGTGGCCTTAAAGGTATAAATCTCCCCTTTGTTCTCTCTACCCCCTCCATTTTTGCCCTCCTGCTCCCCCCCACCACAGCCTACTCTCCTCCTCCCTATTGCTAATACAGTACATGACTTCCCTGTCCTCTCTCTCCTCATGAGAGAATGAGAGAGAGAGAGAGAGAGAGAGAGAGAACTTGATAGGAGCCTGGCAATCAAAGAGAATCTCTACATTGATTTCTACGAACGGCGATAGATAAAACCTGGATATATACAACCGCTACATGTGAACACGTTGGAGACGGGTGGTGGCGATGAGGTTCTACATTGGAGACGGGAACACTTCTGCTTTATACAACGGCAGTGAAGAGGCCTTCCAAAACAAGTGTGTGAACAATCCACCAGAGTACGTGCCCACTCCACGCAGAGGCCCTCATCGCCACCATCACCCTCGGCACCCTATTCGCACTATACGCCCTACTCGGGCTCTCTACCTCTAGTATCAACGCAAATATTGAAGGAGCGCAAGGGACCGGACACTGCCCTCCTGCCCCCATACGTACATTTTGCACCTGCAGCTTGAAGATGAAGAATCACCTAGACCCAGCCCTGTGCATTATCGAGAACTCCTGGAACGCGGAGTATGGCAAGAACTCCAAGCGCAGCTTCCAAGATACTTACACTTGGTCCGCTGCTTCCGTTTTCTTTTCTAGGCGGTGTAAGTGAACTTGCTGGCTGGATGCCACTGCGGTGGTGGTCATAAGGTATGGCTACGGGCGAGCATATAAAGTCCGTCATGAAGAAGAGGCACCTCCCCTTCAGCGCTTTCGAGAGCTTGTTCATGGAGTACACTAGCTGGACAGCAAGCCAGGGAGAGAGAACGCTCAGCGTGCTTTGGACAGGGTTAGCAAAATAGCCCTCAAGGAAGGAGAGGCTAACCAAATGTATAGTTGTGTGAGAGAAAGAAGGGTTTGACAAGTGGTAACTCTCATTATATTATGTAAGAACGGTTCTCTCATTATATTATGTAAAAAGGGTTCTCTCATTATATTATTATGTAAGAAGGGTTGTTAAATAGACTACTAGACACGACTCATTAACGATGCGATCCTTATCTTCTTGTTGTCAGACGTGGAAGGTTATATCTTTTTATGGTTCACCCGTGTTCACCTAAAGTGTTTTCCAAGATGCCTTACTTTCTCCATCGTCCATCAATGAAATCATAGTTTTTAAGGGAAAATATGGCATGTTCCCTTGATCAATTTATAATTTAAAGGGGAGACTTGTACCGCCTACCATGCCTTTTGTCTAGCCTTTTTCTTCTTCTTTCTTTTTCCTCACTCAATGGTTAATGGCTCTCCAAGATTTGATAGGTGCGCTTTTGATACCATCTTTGCCATTGTTTCCCTTGATGAGAAGTCATTATTAGTTCTTCTAGTACTTGTAGTCTTCTTACCTTGTTTCATCATGTGGTCTATATGTTTCTTGGTAGTAATATTGAGAATAAAGAATCGTCCATAAAGAGAAATAGTATTACTTATTACTAGTACTAACAACCTTAGATTACTAATTATTCCATAGCCAATCTAAAAAGATAAAAAATTACTTTGTGGCTTTAATTAGAGGGCCTTCACATAGTAGTTTCTAAAACACATACACGTGCGTGCTCTTTGTCTCTCTTTCATCGTATCTATCTCCGTCTTTTCAAAGAAGCATTTTAAGTTCAAAGCACATATATCTAGGAATTCTAGCTAAAAGTTACACAAGGAAAGAGAACAAAGACTCTAATTAGAAAAAAATATAGTCAATATAGCCCATGCTTTCCACTTCAAAGTTATACAAGGAAAGAGAAATTCCATGCATAGAACAAGCATTTGTTGAAGGTCCCATTTCTATCAAAGAAAAGAAAGAAGTCATCCTCTTTGCTTATTAGTCATGTGACTCATTCATATCCACCATTCTCGAAATAGTCGAATAGAATTCTCTTTGTCTTTTCAAAAAAAGAATATTATGGTTCACCCATGTCCACCTAAAGCTTTTTCCAAGCTGCCTAACTTTCTTCATCGTCCATGAATGAAATAACAAATTTTAAGATAATAGCTAAGTCCTAAACTATCTTCCCATTTAGATCCAGACGAGCCTTACCTTGAAAGGCTCACTTTATACATGTGTAACATATAAACTTACCTTGAAAGGCTCACTTTATACATGTGTAACATATAAATTTAATGCACCAAGAGGGGTTTTTTAATTAAGAATCTTGCATATCCTTTATATATGAGAGAGGGGGGACCGAAACTACTAAGAAACCCTATGTATCAGACATGTGTTCAAAGGGTATTTAAAAAACCCCTTATCTATGTACTTTTTATGAATAAAATGACCCCCTTTTTCTTTATAGACTTACAGTTTTTTTTCAAAATCAATTAAAAAAAACCCTTCTTTAAATGTATTTTTGTAAATTTACCTTAAAATTTTAAATTAAAAAAACCCCTTCATTTGAACTCACATATTATACTTACATATTTTTAGGTGAACCCCTCCAGAAGAGGGGATTAAAAAAATAGTTATGCTCAGGGGGGGGGGAGGATGGGGGGGAGGGGAGGTCACTTATAAATATTTAAGCGTAGCACGTGGGTTCAATAGAAGGGTATTTTAAAATCCTTTTTTAACACATTTTTTTACATACAGAAGGGTACCATTTAAAGGGGGTATTTACAGATTGAATAGAAAAAAGGTGTGTTTTATTCATGAAAATTTATAGATGAGGGGTTTTTAAATTAGTCCTTAAATGCACATGATATAGAGAGTTTACATATAGTGAACCCCCCCAAGTAGTTGTGTAATGATGCTTTTCCATGTGGATTTACAATGAGGGGTCTTAGCTCAAATTCTAAACATGTATGCACACAAATTAAAAATGTGTGTTTCAAAATGTAAAATAAAAATAATTTTAAATACATACTTGTACATATAAGCTTGTTGATTTTTTCAAGGTCTTGATTTTTTGGTTGGTCTTAGACATCTGTTCCAATGTCACTTCTAACAACATCCCTCTTGGTTTCTCTTGTAAAAAAAACATCCTTGAAGGGATATTGGAATATCTACTAGTGTTGGAAACCTCAGCTTACTACTTACTACCTTGTGGCTTTAAGAGGGCCTTCATATAGTAGTTTCTAAAAAACACCCATACACACACACACACACACACACGTGCTCTCTATCTTTCTCTCTCTCTCTCTCTCTCTCTCTCTCTCTCTCTCTCTCTCTCTCTTCATATCTATCTTTGTCTTTTCAAAAAAGCATATTAAGTTCAAAGTATCTAGGTAGTCTAGCTCAAAGTTACATAAGGAAAGAGAACCAACATTCTAATTAGAAAGAAATATAGTCAATATAGTGATTCATGCATTCTACATCAAATTTTTATAGGGAAAGAGAAATTCCACGCATAGAACAAGCATTTGTTGAAGGTCCCATTTTTGTCCAAGAAAAGGGAGAAGTTGTCCTCTTTGCTTATTAGTCATGTGACTCATTTGTATCCACTATTCCACAAATAAATACTCTTCAAAATAGTCGAATAGACTTCTAGACACACGACTTGTTTTACAATGCCATCCTTATCTTCTTGTTGTCAAATGTGGAAGGTTGCCAACTTTTATGGCTCACCCACGTCCACTTCAAGTTTGGCTACCTAATATTCTCCATCGTCCATTGATGAAATCACAGTTCTTAAGGGAAATGACATGCTCCCTTTATCAATTTACAAATTGAAAGGGAGACGAAACTTTGTAGTGTAATTTTCTCGGCTAAAATTCAGAAATCCCAGTTGGAATCTCACGTTGCCTTTAATTTTAAGGGATGAAATATGTACATTTTAGTTATAAATCCCGATATTTGTATGATTTTAAAGTCTAAATCTCGGTTAAGCTTAAGCATTACCTTTAATTTTAAGGGCGGAAAAAGAACATTTTTTTCGAGCAGTGGTCTTTGCCTGTGTATGTATATATTTCCTTCCATTGTCCGGCGTGGAGCACGGTCCTAACACACGGCCATTGGGCCGACCCCGCCCGCAGAGGGCCATTTTTCGCGTACGCGTGTCCTTTCAAGTACGCCGCCGAGCTGCCCATGTGACTAATTGGCTGCCAACCACAACCACCACCTTTCCGGATAAACACACTACACGTCTTCCCGACGAGTCTCTTCATTGGTTTCCTAATTCACATGGCCAACAAGCCTTTGCCCATCTCCTCCTGTCAATCATATCTCCTTGCTCTGCTCCTCTGTGCAGAGGTCGGCGGCCTTCTATGAAGGCGTTCTCGGCTTCGTCCCCATCAAGAGACCCGGATCCTTCGCCTTTGATGGAGCATGGTGAGAGCTCACAAGCTGTGTTTTCTAACAGAATATAGCTTCTCTCGTTTATTGACCTTCGATAATAATATAATTCTCATGGCTCTCCTTAAAGACCAAATGCACTTTGTGCAAATGCTTGTGTAGGCTTTTCAACTATGGCATGGGAATCCACTTGATTGAAGCTCCCAACTCTGCACCGCTGCCCGAGAAGACGGAGATTAATCCCAAAGATAATCACATCTCTCATTTGAACTTAGCATCAGCTGGTTAATAACCATATTTCATGGATGATGGATGGATGGTGGTGGTGGTGGTGGTGGTGGTTGATGAATTAATGGTGGTGGGGGTGGTGCAGACAGAGTGCCAGGACATAGGGGGGGTGGAGGAGCGGCTGAGAGAGCTGGGAGTGCCGCATGTGCGGGTGCTGGTGGAGGAAGGGGGCATCCAAGTGGACCAGGATCTTCTTCCACGACCCCGACGGCTTCATGATCGAGGTCTGCACGTGCGACAACTTGCCGCTCGTGCCGCTCAAACGATCGCCATCCGCTCACTCCCTGTGCTCCAGGGCCACCAACAAGTGTTCCCAGCAGTACACCCGACGCCCCCGACATCGTCGACCCTCGGCGGCGCTCTGGCTGACCTTCACAAAAACACCTAATTCTTAACTACATGAACAGAGAAAAAGTAGTGCATTTGCTTAGGTGTCCCCCAAAATAATAACATCATTATATCATAACACATGCTTTGCATCAGTGAAGGGATGGTTGGTTTCAAAGATTCGTGGTATTGTTTATGTTGGTTTCAAAGGCACGTTATGCACCTTTGATGGTAATTACCGGATTCCATTCTTTTATAATAGACTTTTATTTTTACATCATCACGTCCTATTCTTTACGGCTCACGAATGATCCAGGTCTTTCATTTGAAACCTAATGTATGGTTTCCTGTGTTCTTTAATTATGAAAAGTTAGCTTAAGTTCCCACTTCGGTTCGCAACTTTGCATTTTATCCCCCCCCCCAAAAAAAACTACTTTGCGCAAATTTAATTAAGGTTTTTTTCGGTGTTGCATATTGAGGTTTTTTTTCGGTGTTGCATATTGAGGTTTTTTTTCGGTGTTGCATTAGATAGCTGCATAAATGCAGCTAATCAATATAAAAAAATTAACTAGTTGGGAACCCATGCTTCTCACTTCTTTTGAGGCTTCCAAAATCAAATTCTACCCAAACCTCCTCCTACCCTTCCCGAACCTCCAAATTCTTGCCACGTGGCAGTTTTGTGAAACTCTTCCTTAAGATAATATAGAGATAATGAAAGGCTTCGAAGCTCATCACATCAAAGGTTAAAGATAAATATTTTAATTTAATAAACATTTCTCAAAAATAATAAATATTTGACAAACAAAATATTCACAAAATAAGGTTTCAAGATTAGACTTAAAGGCAAATTATAAATTCGCCAAACAATTACTGAAAACAATTAATAGTTGACAAATTCAATAAACAATGGAGAAGTCCTGAAATATTGTATTATATATTATATTGATGACAAAATATACAAGGAAAATTGGAGAAACACAATATTGGAAAACTGCTCATCATATTCATGACAAAATATACATGTCATAGTGCAAAGGCATCATAGTAAAAGCAATGTACATGTAGTAACCATCTTCCCTGTAAAAACCACAATATTACAGAGGGACTGCAAAACAAACTGCAGAAAACCAGACTGTTTTAGTGTATGCTATTTTTACAGACAAAAGGTAAATTTAACTAGAGAAAACATCCCTCTTTTTTTGTAAACCCAACATATTTAGAGACGGAAGGTGATAGTGGAACAAACTCATCACCATCCACGATAGATTTTTTGAAGTTATATGTTCTCTCACAAACCGTAATTTGGCTTTGCTTGGGAACTACCATCATTATCATCTATGATAATAGGATTATTCTGACTCCCAGGCCGCATGTTAATGCCTTCGAATGTGTGCATTCGACTCTGACGTAGCCCTATGCACATGACTATGGCTCCTTCTAGTTTACAGAACTCCCATCCTAGGTATCGTCTGATGGTTTTACCAATACTAATGAGTGAAGGAGCCATGATACTTATCACCATTTGGAAATGGAGTGATTTAGAGTACCTCCTTTTTCTAGGGCAAACAAACCCTTGAGGTATTCCATCCTAACAAATTCTTCTAGTGGTTCCTAGGAACAAACATTAATATCTCTGTTCCCTATAGCAACTGTTACAGAGACTTCAAACAATTTAGTTTTTTTCTCTGATGAAAATTTAGGGATTTTGTGGACAGAAGGTTCAGAGTCTGTATTCCTATTGTTGGGTAGAGGGGCAACATAAGGTCTCAGTATTGGCTTTTTGCCTTTGTTTGCAACTTTAGAGAAGAACCTGCAACAACAGAAATAGGATGCAGATGTGCTATTAAACCATGAAGGCACATAAAAAAAACATAGCAGTATACTGCTTCATGGACGACATCCACACCTGAGGATCGGGCTTTCTGCTTCACTGCACGTAGATTGCGAACAACGAAGGAGCCTTCTGGAGGTGTCATGATTCTGGATGCTACGGGAATGCACTCAGCTCTTGGAATAGTCAATGCATAGGGTTGAGCCTCATTGCATAATAGCAATGACATACAAGATGGACCAGGGTCCATGCGTCGACATAACATAGATGAAGAGCAAGGGCCTCGATCTATCTTCATTATATTACTAATGTCATCAAAGGGCTTTCTTTTAGGAGGCATCATGATTACAGAACAAAATTACTATAGAAATCAAAAAAATGAAGTTCTTAAACAAGCAATGCTATGTCTATAATAAGAAATCCAGAACACGGTATGGGTTGAATGATTCGTACAGCATGGAAGAAGAAGAAATTTGTACTTCCAGAAGAAACATGGACAAAAAAAGAAACATGCATTTGAAGAAGAAATTTCTAGTTCCAGAAGAAACATGGACAAAAAAAGAGACATGCACGTACAACATGACTACGTGCACATGGCCAGCATCTACAATAATGTTAGCATGACTACGTGCATGTACAACATGATTACGTGCACGTACAACATGAGTACATGCACATGGCCAAGGTGGAACAATCGGATTAAATTGTGTCCCTTGCATGTGCACAGAATCCTAAAAAAAGCAGCAGCGAGAATCAGAAATGCGTATGCAAAACTTTTAAAATCATTTGAAGAAGGAAAAATAACACAACTCCAGCTGTAGGAAATTACAACAATTCACGAGTTAAACACGAAAATTACCACAATTGAGAAAATCGTCATCCGCTCTGCTGGAAGGATCAGAGATGGATCGAACAAAGGGATAGTTTAGGCAAACGAAACAGACGGCATTACGAGGCATGATGGCACCACCATTGCTCGAACAGATGCCCGAGGGACGTTTTAGGCAAATGAACAGACAACACCAAAAATAATAAACTGAACGGATAGATTAGCGCCACTGTCACACAAAAGAAGAAGGCAACAACTTAACTGTGCATGTGCTGACGCGTGCAGAGTTAAATATGAGCACATGCGACACATGTTAGGTGGCCTTGCCAAAAAACATGCAAGCCACAACGTGGCCTCACCAAAAAATGAAAATTTTCAGAGTTGAGAAATTTCGCATTCGTTGCTGGAACAAAGGGACAAACAGCTCAAATAGAGGGCTCCAATAGAGGGATGGTTAGGCAAACAAACAAACGGCTCAAATGAGGCATGATGGCACCAACATTGCTAGAATAGAGTCCCGATCGACGGTTTAGGCAAACGAACACACAACACCCAAAATATAATAAATTGAACGGATAGACTAGCGCCACTCATAGAAGAAGAAGACGACTTCACTGCGCATGTGCTGACGCATGTGGAGTTAAATATGAGCACATACGAAAAGTGTTAGGTGTCTTGAAAACATGCAAGCGACAACGTGGCATCACCAAAAAACATGCACATGACACGTGTAAAAAATCATATTAATTCTAAGATTCTCCCCCAGCCTTCGAGGTATACAGGAGTAAGAATCTCCTTTTCTGATCTTATAATTATTCCCTCTCTAAATAAAAGAAAGATTCTGTTTAAAAAGGGAAGACACTTTACCCAGAATACCTTCTCAGGAGCCCACCTGTTTTAAAGATTCAGAATGATGAGTTCAAAAGTGAGAACCGGTGCTTTGGATGCCAAGGTTTTGACCATCAGTTAAAAGATTGCCCGACTCCTACCATGAAAAGAGCACAGGAAAGTCTAGAACCCAAATTCAGAGACCAATTCCTTCATACCAATCTAATCAGGGTCCGTCTCGAACAAGATTGCTTAACTCCATTAACTAGGTCCGACCCATTGATTAGGGTCGAGATGACCAGTCAAATGCTTGGCGACTTAGAGCAACAGATGCAGGCAATTCATAAAGATATAAATGCTGCCTAGGATCTATCTGGCCAGGATCGACAGAGACAATATACAGATAAGAAGAGGACAATCAAAGAATTCAAAGAAACAGTTATAGTCTTCATTTGAATACGGACCAAAAGAATTTCTTTATCTCTAGTAGGGGAGTATAAGTAGTTATCCCCCAGATATTGTGGACCAAAGAAAGTAGGTGACTTAGCCTACGAATTTCTTTTATCTCTTTATCTCAAAGTTCTTAATGCCTTCTATAGAAAAATGTGCTAAACCCAAATCATGGAAAGACGGTAAAACTTCAGTGACAAGATACCATTGGCTTCTAAATTACGCTAGCTCCTTCCTTTATATAAGTTGTAACTTTTACTTATCGCTCACAGTAATCTTACTTCCATCGATCTCCTTCTTCTTAATCTCCTTCATGGCTTGGCAACAGGAATTAGTTTTATCCATGATGATTTCTCACCTTCAAGACGCAAGCGAGTCTCAGAAGAAGGATTTTATAAGACTGTATGAGCGCTCACTTTTTCCTCACCTAGGAACTTCTGTAGCTCAAACCAAATGGCGGACCTATCAAGACATAACTAGGGTAACACCGTGGGGTCAGCAGAACTTTCATAACAATGTCCGCTTGGCCATGGTTATTGAAGCTTTGGGTTTGGGTCCCCGATACTACTGCGTCATGAGATCAAGACATCTTGGGTTTTCTGAGAGGGTCTTCTTACTGGTGTGTTTTCTTCCTCATCAAAAGATATGCCTTTACCCCGTTTTTGGCTTGCCTCTCAGAGGTCCTTTTGTTAGATCACCTCATACCACTGAGATAGGTGTGGCAATAACCAACAGAATCATTCCCATAGATGAGTTACCTTATACGTGCGCAGCTTGTGAGTGCTGCTTTTGTGATCATATGATGGACGGGCTTATGGAAGTGTAAAGAGTTCTTCTATCTTTACTGTATATGTTCCAAGAATGAATAAAGTTTAAATCTTGTTCTTGTCTTGACCCTTACTCTCTTTGAGACTTTTTTAAATTGGTGGTTAATCTTAATTAAATTTTTCTCTAAGTCTCATATTCGTGCATCTTGTCAAATTATCCCAAGTTTGCGAGATGAGGACATCTCGCGTTTTTTAAGTGGGGTAGAATGTAAGATTCCTCCCCCGACCCCTTTTTGATATCTAGTATCTTCCTCTGTAATCAATTCCCTCTTCAGAAATATAAGAGATCTTGTCTCTGCCTGTTTTGGCATAGAGAGAGAAAATATTCTAGAGAGAGAATATTCAAATTTTGAATATTTCTAGATAGAAAATTATCTCATCTTATTAAAATAAGTTCCCCTGAAACAGAAATTCAAAAAGAACTTTCCAATATGCAATTGGAATTAATTGGAAATGGGTATAAAGGACCTTAGCCTAAGGGTCTAGATTTTCAGAAATTTTTGGATTATGGTCCAATTAAGGTTCCTATGGGCCAATAGCATCAATCCATGTGTAGGGAGGAGATAAATCCAATTTGTAAAAGAAGATACCCAAAAATGAGTAAATGCTCACATAAGATGAAGAGTTGAAAATGTACAAGGTTTATTAGTAAAAAACTATGAGCAATATTAAAAATATGAGATATTTTGGGTATAATGATTCCATTTTGACACATATGTAAGGAAGGGGAGTTCTTTAAAGGAGGTGCATGTTTCACATAAGATAAAGAGTTGAAAATGTACAAGGTTTATTAGTAAAAAACTATGAGCAATATTAAAAATATGAGATATTTTGGGTATAAAGATTTCATTTTGACACATATGTAAGGAAGGGTAGTTCTTTAAAGGAGGTGCATATTTCACATGCTTGAATGAGTTTTAAACTCATAAAAATTGAGATATTTCATCTCTCCTCTCCTCATTCAAGTCTAGTTCCAAAAAGTTAGCTTAACTGACCAAAAAATGGTCAAATATTGACCAAACTGATTTAGAAAATTCTAGAATCAGTTTGTTTGGTTAGGAGCTCAATTTTTCCTTTAAATAGAAGCCTCCCCCTTGTTGAAAAATATATAGTGTTTATGCATCGTTACTCTACTCCACCTAAGCCAAGAACTGTGAATTCATTAATAATTCACTAGTTTTTGGAGCTTCTCTCTTTCTTCAATCCCCATTAGTGGCTCCATCAACATACTTAACCAATTGATTGGTTGGGGGCCTCTACCGTGAACAAAGAATCAAGCAATTTGTAAGGTAATTAGTGAATTTTGATCATTTTCTATAATTTCTCAATGTTTCTCTCTTCTCAACCCCTCTCAAGCTTGAGAAGCTTAATTGGAATGGTTTTTGAATGCTATTGAAGTTAATTAATGAATGGTAGTGAAGAGTTACATAATTTGATGAATGCTATTGAAGTTAATTGATTAATGATAGTTAAGAATTACATAAATTTTCATTTATGCTTAATTCTAATGGTTTTTATGTAATTTCTCTCTCTCACTCAAGAAATGGTCATACTCATGACCCATTCTCAATCCAAATGAAGCTTTTCATAAAGCTTTTCCTTAATTCAAGATTAATCTATGCTTGAGGCCAAATTAATGGCTTTTTTCTATGCTTTTAGTTTATGTATTTCATGAATATTGATGATTCAATCCATTATGGATTAATGATTCAATTAGGGATCATTCTATTTATTTCCTTAATGATAAGCTTTATCCCTTAGAGAATTTGAGATTTATCAGTCATAGCAGCGGAGCTATAGTAAAATTTTTATAAAAATATGCATAAAATAATTTCATTCAAAGTATGAAAAGAGGACTTCCTACCATATTCTAGGAATTATCATCCTAGATTAATTGAAAGATATTCATTGTAATCATAGAGAAATTGATTTTTATATTATACATAATTGATTTTCATGCATAGAGGTATGCATAAAAGATTATTATTTTAACATAAAAGTGTTACTTTTATCATAATTAGATTTCATGCATAGAGGTATGCATAAAAGATTATTATTTTAACATAAAAGTGTTACTTTTATCATAATTAGATTTCATGCATAGAGGTATGCATAAAAGATTATTATTTTAATGTAAAAGTGTTACTTTTATCATATTTGAATTTCATGCATAGAGGTATGCTTAAAAGATGATTATTTTATTACAAAAGTGTTACTTTTAGCATAATTGGATTTCATGCATAGAGGTATGCATAAAAGATAATTATTTTATTGTAAAAGTGTTACTTTTATCATAATTGGATTTCATGCATAGAGGTATGCATAAAAGTTGATTATTTTATTATAAAAGTGTTACTTTTATCATATTTGGATTTCATGCATAGAGGTATACATAAAAGTTGATTATTTTATTATAAAAGTGTTACTTTTATCATATTAGATTTCATGCATAGAGGTATGCATAAAAGATATTCTTTTTTTACTAAAAGTGTGATTTTCATCATAAATGGATTTTATGCATAACTTAGATGCATAAGAGAAATTCTTTTATTCTAAAAGTGTAATTCCTACCAAATTGAATTTATGCATAAGAAGATGTATAAAAGATTGATTTTAAATTTAAAAGTGTCATTCTCATCTAAATTGAATTTATGCATAGGAAAATGCATAAAAGATTGAAATTTAATTCAAAAGTGTCATTTTCATTTAAAATGAATTTATGCATAGGAAGATGCATAAAAGATTGATTTTTACTTCGAAAGTATTAATCTCCTTAAATAGAATTTATGCATAAATAAATGTGTAAAGAAATCTTATATCAAATATAAGAATTCTCTTGTATTCTATAAATAGATATGAGATGTAATAGGATGTGATAAGAGGTGTATAAGATGTGATAAGAGGTGATAAGATGCTTATGAAATAAGTTAGGAGGTGATAAGATGAATTAAGATGTGATAAGATGTGTATGGGATGAGGTAAGAAGTGTATGTGATAGGATAAGATGTATATGGGTTGTGATAGGGCGAGAATGGATGTGATGTAAAAGATTAGATGTGAAGGCATATGGGGCTATATGAATGGGAATGTGAAAATGGATGTATGTATGTGGATGTGTGGATGTGGAGATGGGAGTGTGGATGTATGAATGTGAAAATGGATGTATGCATGAAGATGTATATGCATAGATATGAATGTGGATGTAGATGTGGATGTATAGATGTGAATGGGAATGTGAATGTAGATGTATGTGAATGTGGATGTAGATGTGGATGTATAGATGTGAATGTGGAATATGGATGTGGATGTATGTATGTATGTGGATGTAGATGTGGATGTATAGATGTGAATGGGAATGTCGATATGGATGTATGTATGTATGTGGATGTGGATGTATGAATGAGGACGTGATAGTGGATGTATGCATGTGGATGTGGATGTATGGATGTGGATATGGATGTGTATGGATGTGGATATGGATGTGTATGTATGAATGTGGATATGGGATGTGGATGTGGATGTGGATGTGTATGTATGAATGTGGATGTATAAATGAGGATGTGAAAATGGAGGTAAGCATGTAAATGTGGATGTATGGATGTGAATGTGGATGTGGATGTGGATGTATGGATGTGGTTGTGGATGTGGATGTGGATGTGGATGTATGGATGTGGTTATGAATGTGTATGTATGAATGTGGATATGGGATGTGGATGTATAAATGAGGATGTGAAAATGGAGGTAAGCATGTAAATGTGGATGTATGGATGTGATTGTGGATGTGGATGTGGATGTATGGATGTGGATATGGATGTGTATGTATGAATGTGGATATGGGACGTGGATGTATAAATAAGGATGTAAAAATGGATGTATGCATGTAGATGTGGATGTATGGATGTGAATGTGAATGTGTATATGAATTAATGTCTCGTCGATATGAGAAAATGGATGAGAATGAGTACACATTGAATGGAATATGGAATAAGTAATGTGGACTAAGGAGGGATAATGTGGAAAGACGAGAGTTCGATTTAGAAACTGTATTTTGTGACTGTTTGTAAATGACTATTTTATGTCAAGAATGCTGGGGAAGCATTTTGACCGTCTTGTGGATTAAGGTCATGAAGACCTAACTGTTAAAGTTGCAACTGCTGACGGAGAGTCAATGGAGGACGTCTCGCGTAGCAAGGTTGACCGAGGTCTTGACCAGCCTCGGTTCGATTTAAATGGTGAGCTTCCGGTACGGTGGATGAGGGACCAAGGAAGCGGCCTATGAGTGAAGCGCTAGGTCACCTACGAAGGATCCTAGAGGGTGCTGACCATACGATGCTCGGGCTCTGGGTCGCCGAAGATACCCACACGTGCGTCGTGGAAGATATTGGAATAAAGAATAAGAATTGTTTTCTGAAATCAGGCATGGATCTGGTTGATTGACCTTGCTGGTTCTCAACGGACAAGTCCATGGCTCTTTTATATGGATCTGTGGGTTGATCTTGCTGATCTTCCACGGAGATTCCATTCTGTTATATGAATATATTGCCGGTTACTATGAGCTAGGAACTATGGAAAAGGCCCCTGAGTGAATAGGTGGTGAGCGTTCTGGTTGCCAATGATGCGATAAGTATATTGATGAATGAATGACTGGAAATAAGGATTCAACGAGAGACTATGAGGATTGTCATCAGTGACATAATGGTTTCATTAACGGATTGTTTTAAAGTTAGCTGATGCTAAGAAAAAGGCAATTTCATATTGGGTGTGTAAGTGGTGTGACTAGTTTTATGTTTGCATGAACTTCCAGATAGGGGGCCTTGGAACTCTTTTCCTTGGTACCCGGGACAAAACCTAACCAAATTCTTAATTGGATCCCATCACTACAGTGGTTGGGCGGTTGGCTAACCCATGGGACTGGATGGGGTTAGGCTGGACTGATGGATCTATAAATCGAGACTCAATTTCTGTTTACGATAGATAAAGTAAATCCCGGATAGTATTTGTTCTATGGATAGGAATCAACGGCTGTGCCTCTTAATGGGGAAAAAAGCGTTGATCCCAAATGATCCAAGTGCAAGTATCATTGTATGGTTCATTGTGATATGCAATACAAGGGAATAGTGTTGAGTGTGCAATCTCTCTCTCTCTCATGGAGTTTTTAGTGTGGTTTAATCCACCTTAATTCTTATGCTTAATCTATGTCCTTCACCATGATCAATCCCATTTCTAGAATCTTAACACATATATACCGAGGGTATAACTACAGCTCTTTACTGGCAGTATATACGAGTAAATCTAAGACTTGAAATTATAAGCATTAATGCTATCCAGTTGATGAATTCGAATATGGTTGATATGATTTTTAATTCTGTTTGGGAACTGATGAATTGATTGGGATTCTGATTGAAAAATGATGATCCCTGAAAATGGGTTGAAATGTAATAAACTGAGCGAAACCACAATATGGATGATTGGGGCGAGTCCCTGTGATGATAAATGATGATAATGATTTCAGCAAATCACTATAAGATTAGTGGATTGTGCTATCAAATTGCTACTGTTAACACTTGACTCATTAGATCAAGTTAAGAAATGACAAATTGAGAACTTACTTGTCTGAAATTTCCGTGGAAAAATGTTCATAAAGAAATTTTTCGGTCTAATGGACCATTATCGTGTTAAAGATATGAATGATATGATTGACAGAATTGTTATTTAATGATGAGTTCTATTTAAGGGATAATTATCCCCGTATTTTGTTGGGTTGACCAGAATATAAGGAACCCCAGAATAAATTGGATCTTAAGAAAAAGAGTTGTCCTCTACTTTGCGAGATAAGGACATCTCGCACTTTTTAAGTGGGGTAGAATGTAAGATTCTCCCCCAGCCTTCGAGGTATACAGGAGTAAGAATCTCCTTTTCTGATCTTATAATTATTCCCTCTCTAAATAAAAGAAAGATTCTGTTTAAAAAGGGAAGACACTTTACCCAGAATACCTTCTCAGGAGCCCACCTGTTTTAAAGATTCAAAATGATGAGTTCAAAAGTGAGAACCAGTGTTTTGGATGCCAAGGTTTTGACCATCAGTTAAAAGATTGCCCGACTCCTACCATGAAAAGAGCACAGGGAAGTCTAGAACCCAAATTCAGAGACCAATTCCTTCATACCAATCTAATCAGGGTCCGTCTCGAACGAGATTGCTTAACTCCATTAACTAGTTCCGACCCATTGATTAGGGTCGAGCTGACCAATCAAATGCTTGGCGACTTAAAGCAACAAATGCAGGCAATTCATAAAGATATAAATGCTGCCCAGGATCGATCTGCCCAGGATCGACAGAGACAATATACAGATAAGAAGAGGACAATCAGAGAATTCAAAGAAACAGTTATAGTCTTCATTTGAATACGGACCAAAAGAATTTCTTTATCTCTAGGGGAGTATAAGTAGTTATCCCCCAGATATTGTGGACCAAAGAAAGTAGGTGACAGCCTACGAACTTCTTTTATCTCTTTATCTCAAAGTTCTTAATGCCTTCTATAGAAAAATGTGCCAAACCCAAATCATGGAAAGATGGTAAACTCTAGTGACAAGATACCCTTGGCTTCTAAATTACGCTAGCTCCTGCCGTTATATAAGTTGTAACTTTTACTTATCGCTCACAGTAATCTTACTTCCATCAATCTCCTTCTTCTTAAACTCCTTCATGGCTTGGCAACAGGAATTAGTTTTATCCATGATGATTTCTCACCTTCAAGACGCAAGCGAGTCTGTGAAGAAGGATTTTATAGAACTGTATGAGCGCTCACTTTTTCCTCACCTAGGAACTTCTGTAGCTCAAACCAAATGGCGGACCTATCAAGACATAACTAGGGTAACACCGTGGGGTCAGGAGCACTTTCATAACAATGTCCGCCTGGCCATGGTTATTGAAGCTTTGGGTTTGGGTCCCCGATACTCGTGCGTCATGAGATCAAGACATCTCGGGTTTTCTGAGCGGGTCTTCTTACTAGCGTGTTTTCTTCCTCATCAGAAGATATGCCTTTACCCCGTTTTTGGCTTGCCTCTCAGAGGTCCTTTTGTTAGATCACCTCATACCACTAAGATAGGTGCGGCAATAACCAATAGAATCATTCCCATAGATGAGTTACCTTATACGTGCGCAGCTTGTGAGTGCTACTTTTGTGATCATATGATGGACGGGCTTATGGAAGTGTAAAGAGTTCTTCTATCTTTACTGTATATGTTCCAAGAATGAATAAAGTTTAAATCTTGTTCTTGTCTTGATCCTTACTCTCTTTGAGACTTTTTTTAATTGGTGGTTAATCTTAATTAAATTTTTCTCTAAGTCTCATATTCGTGCATCTTGCGAAATTATCCCAAGTTTGCGAGACGAGGACATCTCGCGTTTTTTAAGTGGGGTAGAATGTAAGATTCCTCCCCCGACCCCTTTTTGATGTCTAGTATCTTCCCTTGTAATCAATTCCCTCTTCAAAAATATAAGAGATCTTGTCTCTGGCTATTTTGGCATAGAGAGAGAAAATATTCTAGAGAGAGAATATTCAGATTTTAAATATTTCTAGATAGAAAATTATCTCATCTTATTAAAATAAGTTCCCCTGAAACAGAAATTCAAAAAGAACTTTTCAATGTGCAATTGGAATTAATTGGAAATGGGTATAAAGGACCTTAGCCTAAGGGTCTAGATTTTCAGAAATTTTTGGATTATGGTCCAATTAAGGTTCCTATGGGCCAATAGCATCAATCCATGTGTAGGGAGGAGATAAATCAAATTTGTAAAAGAAGATACCCAAAAATGAGTAAATGCTCACATAAGATGAAGAGTTGAAACTGTACAAGGTTTATTAGTAAAAAACTATGAGCAATATTAAAAATATGAGATATTTTGGGTATCCAAAAATGAGTAAATGCTCACATAAGATGGAGAGTTGAAAATGTACAAGGTTTATTAGTAAAAAACTATGAGCAATATTAAAAATATAAGATATTTTGGGTATAATGATTCCATTTTGACGCATATGTAAGGAAGGGGAGTTCTTTAAAAGAGGTGCATGTTTCACGTAAGATGAAGAGTTGAAAATGTACAAGGTTTATTAGTAAAAAACCATGAGCAATATTAAAAATATGAGATATTTTGGGTATAATGATTCCATTTTGACACATATGTAAGGAAGGGGAGTTCTTTAAAGGAGGTGCATATTTCACATGCTTGAATGAGTTTTAAACTCATAAAAATTGAGATATTTCATCTCTCCTCTCTCCTCATTCAAGTCTAGTTCCAAAAAGTTAGCTTAACTGACCTAAAAATGGTCAAATATTGACCAAACTGATTTAGAAAATTCTAGAAATAGTTTGTTTGGTTAGGAGCTCAATTTTTCCTATAAATAGAAGCCTCCCCCTTGTTGAAAAATATATAGTGTTTATGCATCGTTACTCTACTCCACCTAAGCCAAGAACTGTGAATTCATTAATAATTCACTAGTTTTTGGAGCTTCCCTCTTTCTTCAATCCCCATTAGTAGCTCCATCAACATACTTAACCAATTGATTGGTTGGGGGCCTCTACCGTGAACAAAGAATCAAGCAATTTGTAAGGTAATTAGTGAATTTTGATCATTTTCTATAATTTTTCAATGTTTCTCTCTTCTCAACCCCTCTCAAGCTTAAAAAGCTTAATTGGAATGGTTTTTGAATGCTATTAAAGTTAATTAATGAATGGTATTTAAGAGTTACATAATTTGATGAATTCTTTTGAAGTTAATTGATTAATGATAGTTAAGAATTACATAAATTTTTATTTATGCTTAATTCTAATGGTTTTTATGTAATTTCTCTCTCTCACTCAAGAAATGGTCATACTCATGACCCATTCTCAATCCAAATGAAGCTTTTCATAAAGCTGTTCCTTAATTCAAGATTAATCTATGCTTGAGGCCAAATTAATGGCTTTTTTCTATGCTTTTAGTTTATGTATTTCATGAATATTGATGATTCAATCCATTATGGATTAATGATCCAATTAGGGATCATTCTATTTATTTCCTTAATGATAAGCTTTATCCCTTAGAAAATTTGAGATTTATCAATCATAGTAGCGGAGCTATGGCAAATTTTTTATAAAAATATGCATAAAATAATTTCATTCAAAGTATGAAAAGAGGACTTCCTACCATATTCTAGGAATTATCATCCTAGATTAATTGAAAGATATTCATTGTAATCATAGAGAAATTGATTTTTATATTATACATAATTGATTTTCATGCATAGAGGTATGCATAAAAGATTATTATTTTAACATAAAAGTGTTACTTTTATCATAATTAGATTTCATGCATAGAGGTATGCATAAAAGATTATTATTTTAACATAAAAGTGTTACTTTTATCATAATTAGATTTCATGCATAGAGGTATGCATAAAAGATTATTATTTTAATGTAAAAGTGTTACTTTTATCATATTTGAATTTCATGCATAGAGGTATGCTTAAAAGATGATTATTTTTTTACAAAAGTGTTACTTTTAGCATGATTAGATTTCATGCATAGAGGTATGCATAAAAGATGATTATTTTATTGTAAAAGTGTTACTTTTATCATAATTGGATTTCATGCATAGAGGTATGCATAAAAGTTGATTATTTTATTATAAAAGTGTTACTTTTATCATAATTGGATTTCATGCATAGAGGTATGCATAAAAGTTGATTATTTTATTATAAAAGTGTTACTTTTATCATATTTGGATTTCATGCATAGAGGTATGCATAAAAGTTGATTATTTTATTATAAAAGTGTTACTTTTATCATATTTGGATTTCATGCATAGAGGTATGCATAAAAGTTGATTATTTTATTATAAAAGTGTTACTTTTATCATATTAGATTTCATGCATAGAGGTATGCATAAAAGATATTCTTTTTATACTAAAAGTGTGATTTTTCATCATAAATGGATTTTATGCATAACTTAGATGCATAAGAGAAATTCTTTTATTCTAAAAGTGTAATTTCTACCAAATTGAATTTATGCATAAGAAGATGCATAAAAGATTGATTTTAAATTTAAAAGTGTCATTCTCATCTAAATTGAATTTATGCATAGGAAAATGCATAAAAGATTGAAATTTAATTCAAAAGTGTCATTTTCATTTAAAATGAATTTATGCATAGGAAGATGCATAAAAGATTGATTTTTACTTCGAAAGTATTAATCTCCTTAAATAGAATTTATGCATAAATAAATGTGTAAAGAAATCTTATATCAAATATAAGAATTCTCTTGTATTCTATAAATAGATATGAGATGTAATAGGATGTGATAAGAGGTGTATAAGATGTGATAAGAGGTGATAAGATGCTTATGAAATAAGTTAGGAGGTGATAAGATGAATTAAGATGTGATAAGATGTGTATGGGATGAGGTAAGAAGTGTATGTGATAGAATAAGATGTATATGGGTTGTGATAGGGCGAGAATGGATGTGATGTAAAAGATTAGATGTGAAGGCATATGGGGCTATATAAATGGGAATGTGAAAATGGATGTATGTATGTGGATGTGTGGATGTGGAGATGGGAGTGTGGATGTATGAATGTGAAAATGGATGTATGCATGAAGATGTATATGCATAGATGTGGATGTGGATGTAGATGTGGATGTGTAGATGTGAATGTATAGATGTGAATGGGAATGTGAATGTGGATGTATGTGAATGTGGATGTAGATGTGGATGTATAGATGTGAATGTGGAATGTGGATGTGGATGTATGTATGTATGTGGATGTGGATGTATGAATGAGGATGTGATAGTGGATGTATGCATGTGGATGTGGATGTATGGATGTGGATATGGATGTGTATGTATGAATGTGGATATGGGATGTGGATGTGGATGTATGGATGTGGATGTGGATGTATGGATGTGGATATGGATGTGTATGTATGAATGTGGATATGGAATGTGGATGTGGGATGTGGATGTATCAATGAGGATGAGAAAATGGAGGTAAGCATGTAAATGTGGATGTATGGATGTGAATGTGGATGTGGATGTGGATGTATGGATGTGGTTATGGATGTGTATGTATGAATGTGGATATGGGATGTGGATGTATAAATGAGGATGTGAAAATGGAGGTAAGCATGTAAATGTGGATGTATGGATGTGATTGTGGATGTGGATGTGGATGTATAGATGTGGATATGGATGTGTATGTATGAATGTGGATATGGGATGTGGATGTATAAATAAGGATGTAAAAATGGATGTATGCATGTAGATGTGGATGTATGGATGTGAATGTGAATGTGTATATGAATTAATGTGTCGTCAATATGAGGAAATGGATGAGAATGAGTACACATTGAATGGAATATGGAATAGGTAATGTGGACTAAGGAGGGATAAAAGTCAATATTAGGTAATTTGGGAAAAATCTCACATTTTGGGAATCAATTACTCCATATAGTTTTGGACATATCTTAAACATACTAACTCCAAATTTGTCGGAGATCATAGATTTAGATTCTACTCTTCAAGATCTTTCCGATGATATGTCACATGAGGGGGTTTTGACAAACTTTTGGACAAGTTCACCATGCTTCCATTTTTCAAATGGGAATAGGATTTTTTCCAAATTATCTAATATGGTGTTATAATGTGGAAAGACGAGAGTTCAATTTAGAAACTGTATTTTGTGACTGTTTGTAAATGAATGTTTTATGTCAAGAATGCTGGGAAAGCATTTTGACCATCTTGTGGATTAAGGTCATGAAGACCTAACTATTAAAGTTGCAACTGCTGACAGAGAGTCAATGGAGGACGTCTCGCATAGCAAGGTCCACCGAGGTCTTGACCAGCCCTCGGTTTGATTTAAATGGTGAGCTTCCGGTACGGTGGATGAGGGATCAAGGAAGCGGCCTATGAGTGAAGCGCTAGGTCACCTGCGAAGGATCCTAGAGGGTGCTGACCATATGGTGCTCGGGCTCTGGGTCGCCGAAGATACCCACACGTGCATCGTGGAAGATATTGGAATAAAGAATAAGAATTGTTTTCTGAAATCAGGCATGGATCTGGTTGATTGACCTTGCTGGTTCTCAACGGATGAGTCCATGGCTCTTTTATATGGATCTGTGGGTTGATCTTGCTGATCTTCCACGGAGATTCCATTCTGTTATATGAATATATTGCCGGTTACTATGAGCTAGGAACTATGGAAAAGGCCCCTGAGTGAATAGGTGGTGAGCGTTCTGGTTGCCAATGATGCCATAAGTATATCGATGAATGAATGACTGGAAGTAAGGATTCAACAAGAGACTATGAGGATTGTCATCAGTGACATAATGGTTTCATTAAAGGATTGTTTTAAAGTTAGCTGATGCTAAGAAAAAGGCAATTTCATATTGGGTGTGTAAGTGGTGTGACTAGTTTTATGTTTGCATGAACTTCCGGCTAGGGGGCCTTGGAACTCTTTTTCTTGGTACCCGGGACAAAACCTAACCAAATTCTTAATTGGATCCCATCACTACAGTGGTTGGGCGGTTGGCTAACCCATGGGACTGGATGGGGTTAGGCTGGACTGATGGATCTATAAATCGAGACTCAATTTCTGTTTATGATAGATAAAGTAAATCCCGAATAGTATTTGTTCTATGGATAGGAATCAACGGCTGTGCCTCTTAATGGGGAAAAAAGCGTTGATCCCAAATGATCCAAGTGCAAGTTTCTTCCCTGATCTGACCGAGTATCTTTATAGGTGCAGTCGGCGGATCAGTTTGTTCAGTAATCGTCTTGACTACGTTAGAGTAAAGAGTTATCATGGTGGAATCGCCCGTACTTTCCGGGTGAAGGAAGTTTTTCTGGGTTTGGTTTTGGAAAAACCGACGGATTAGTCTCTTGTTTGGATATCCGTGGGTAAGGCCCCGAGTGTAGAACCCCTGTCCCATGCGAGAAGTGCTACTTCCACTGCTAGTACACCGAATCCGTTGCTCGGTGGGAACAGGGATCTTACAGCTGGTATCAGAGCGAAATTGAAAGCTAATAAAGATAATTAAATTCTTATCTGAAATTGGTAATAAGAATTCAAAAACAGCATTTTCATAATGTATTTTCATTTCGTAAGCTTCTTTAATGAAGAAATTTTAATCAAAGAAATTATTTTTATAGATGGAAGTTTCCCATTTATCTGGTATTCCCGACCTCACCCAGTCTCAAGATATGATTGCATTTGCCTTCGAGCATCTCATCTCTTCCACTTCAACACGAACAAGCCGAGCAAGACTCGCACGCCATTTCGAGGAATATATTTTCCTAACCTAGTGGAGAGACGACAGCATAAGTGGTTTGCAGGGCTATATATCCACGCCTCTTGCAACCGGCGTGCAATGCTGAGGCAGAACCTCTCATTGGCCATGATTTTGATAAAGCTGAAAATGACGCGTGGTGTCATTCTATATCTTTCAACGCCTCAAAATTTCAGACTTGCTTGCCGAGTTTATAGACTCTTCAGTCGATTTATCCCTAAGAAGAAAATAATAGCTCCCTTTGCAATTAGAGAAATTATGTAACAGGGCATGACTATGGCCCAGTACCGTTGTCTTATGCGTCTCTCGAGGAGATTTTGAATTTTGGAGCCGAGCCACTCTATGTACTTATTGCAACTTGTATATAAATATACAAATGTTTTTCCTGTTATTTAAGTGATTGTTTACGGACGATCGGATAAAGAAAAATCTGTTTATCAGACTTATGTCATAGATCTCCAATAAGATCAACTGAGGAGCCAATTATGTCAAAAATTTATCAAGACGTACAAAAAGGTTGTAATTGTGTGATATAATTCATACAATTTGTTATTCAAACTGAAATTCGTAAATTAGTAATTAGGACTTCAATTGGAAGTACCGCAATTGTATAGAACCGTGACTTGCTTGAGACCTAGACATGATGGTATTTACCTTATAGTTTTGAGTATCATGACTATCCGTATATACCGAGGGTATAACTGCAGCTCTTTACCAGCAGTATATACGAGCAAATCTAAGACTTGAAATTATAAGCATTAATGCTATCCAGTTGATGAATTCGAATGTGGTTGATATGATTTTTAATTTTGTTTGGGAACTGATGAATTGATTGGGATTCTGATTGAAAAATGATGATCCCTGAAAATGGGTTGAAATGTAATAAACTGAGCAAAACCACAATATGGATGATTGGGACGAGTCCCTGTGATGATAAATGATGATAATGATTTCAGTAAATCACTATAAGATTAGTGGATTGTGCTATCAAATTGCTACTATTAACACTTGACTCGTTAGATCAAGTTAAGAAATGACAAATTGAGAACTTACTTGTCCGAAATTTCCGTAGGGAAATGTTCATAAAGAATTTTTTCGGTCTAATGGACCATTATCGTGTTAAAGATTTGAATGACATGATTGAAAGAATTGTTATTTAATGATGAGTTCTATTTAAGGGATAATTATCCCGGTATTTTGTTGAGTTGACCAGAATATAAGGAACCCCAGAATAAATTGGATCTTAAGAAAAAGAGTTGTCCTCTACTTTGCGAGATAAGGACATCTCGCACTTTTTAAGTGGGGTAGAATGTAAGATTCTCCCCCAGCCTTCGAGGTATACAGGAGTAAGAATCTCCTTTTCTGATCTTATAATTATTCCCTCTCTAAATAAAAGAAAGATTCTGTTTTAAAAGGGAAGACACTTTACCCAGAATACCTTCTCAGGAGCCCACCTGTTTTAAAGATTCAGAATGATGAGTTCAAAAGTGAGAACCGGTGTTTTGGATGCCAAGGTTTTGACCATCAGTTAAAAGATTGCCCGACTCCTACCATGAAAAGAGCACAGGGAAGTCTAGAACCCAAATTCAGAGACCAATTCCTTCATACCAATCTAATCAGGGTCCGTTGATGAGATAAACGGCAAAGACTATGATCTATTTCCTAAGCAAACAAGACTTGTCATCACTGCCGCCTCATTTTCTTGCAACTATCTCCCAACTCTTTTCCTTCACACTAAGCTGAAAACAACCCGGGCAAGAAGAATACACACATTCCCACAAAAACCTCCCTTACAAAGACTTTAGACGAAGATTACTTTCAGGTGACAAATAAGATACATTTTCCATCAAATTACATCAACTTCTGTACAAAACTCAAGATGATAAATGTATTCAGGGAGGTCCTCTTCAGCAGGTAAACGAACATTCTCCCATTCTTCCTCATCCACTTGCAAAAGTAAAGACCAGTAATCCCCATGTACTGTGGAGAATATGACTTCAATTTGAAAACCACAAAACAGGATTTCTTCAATACCACTGTCGAGCTCAATAGATAGAATCATGCTTCACTCTGAGTAGAATAAACTCAGAGATAATCTGACCCACCAGGCAATGGATTCCGCCTCAATGGAAAGACAAAAGATAGTTCTGGAAATCTCTGATTTTCTGATCAAGAAAAATAAATAGCAACAAGACTTTTCTTCACATAGCATTAATGGCCCAGACTGATCATCAACAAATAACATGTCTTCATCAATTGCATAAAATCGTTCAAAGCAGAGTCTCAGAAATTAAAGATCAGCAACTAAACGATCAAGGCACATCACCAATCTTTCTCAGTTGGCAGCACGTCAGAAATGAAAACATCTGCTCAGCAAATCGTCCACCAGAAGAGACTGCACCCACGTCCTCTAAACTTGTTCAGCATACCACAACAACTAGCCGCTTCAGCACATCAAAATTCTTCAGCTTTAAGGAGGCAGCATCACGATCATCCGCAAGTCCAGCAGTGAGCCGCTTCACCACGATTTTCATGAGTAGTAAAAAACTTGTATTGGGCAGCGTCATAAAATCATGTACGAGTTGGCCAACGTTCATTCAGAGCTTCACGATGTACGAGCAGGACACCGTTCATTTCAGAGCTTCATGATCATCCGCAAGTTGCTTAAGTCAAAGGGACAACATGGGCATCACGATCATTAAAAAAAAGGTGATTCGAAGCAGGCTGTGGATCAAAAGCAACATCACCGTGGCGATTAATTCAGTCGGAGCAGGCCACCGTTCATTCAGACTCACGGCCAAAAGTAGCATCACGATCATCACTTCAAACCAGCAAACTGCTCCTCTAAAATGAGCTGGCGTCTTCTTCACTTTTTTTACTCCCGTCTCTACAGCGGCGTCTTCAGTCATCACGGGCAAACCCATCATTCAGCGTCATGATTTTTTCCTCAGTAAAAAAATTGTAATGCTCTTCTTTTTTTGTTTCCTCTCCCTCCTCGTTTAGACCAACGTTCCAGTGTTTTATAGCGCCTGCAGACTCCATGCAAGATTTAGCAAGTAAATGCATGTGCTCCACGAACACAGTCGTAATCATCCAGAAGTGACACGTCGCCAGTCGTGGTGCCACCAAAACTTCAACTTCTATTTTTGTTTTTTCCTTCGTGTCCATTACGAGTCATTTTCCCAACCACCTCTTCATTTTAAACCACTCTTCCAAAAAGAATTCGCTAAAGTATTTTTAAATAAAAAATCACACCTCCTAAACTCTCTTTTTTCCCTAAGCCATATTTAATACATGCACCACCTTGGGGTTTCAAAGAAAAATCCAATGGCTTGGCCCAAGTAAATTTACATTCTTCTCATAAAGCAAAATATGTACATAACACCCTCTCACTCATTTATTTCCACACACCCTATTTACAAGCATGAACCAAAAAAAGTCTATACATTTTTTGTCCTATCATTTTGCCCATCCCCCAAGCTGCAGACATTAATGTCGAGCAGTCAATAATCAAACATAGTTGTTATTTCGGTGGAGATATCCTCATCCATGAGGTTTTTTATTTGATTGGTCTTCATGACGACTGGTCCACATGAACTTACCTGCATAATTCTCACAAAATACTTTTTTAATCTCAGACCATTTACTCTATTTTTATGAAGACTTCCATCCAAATCCGCCAGCTGGTATGATCCATTGGCAAACTTTTGGATCACAAAGTATGGCCCTTCCCATTTAGTCATAAATCGAGTTTTAAATGTGAAATCCAGCCTACTGTCATATCTCATCACCAAGTCTCCCTTATTGATTTCTTTGTCTTTGAATTTCTGATTAGCTTTCCATTGATTTTTTTCTTGAACCTGTGTGTAGTGCTCCACTGCTTTCATTCTGTCTAGTTGTGCTTCTTGCATATCCAATAACCTATTGGTATAGGTTAAGTCTGGGTTCTCATCTATTTTCATCAATAATTGCAAGGCAGGTATTTCTACATCCAATGGTAGAAGTGCTTCCTTTCCATAGACTAAGTGATAAGGAGAGAATTTAATGCCTTCTTTCTCTGCTATTCGCGGTATGCCCATAATGCCCAAGGTACAACTAGATCCCAACTTTTTTCATGTGTTCTGATCATCTTTCCCATTATACTAGTTAACTTCCCATTGAAGTATTCATTCATACCATTACATTGGGGATAAAGCGGAGAAGAATATCTATGCTTGATTTTCAATTTTTCACAAAGCAGATCCATTAGCTCACTTTGAAAACCAGGCCCACGATCAGAAACAAGCTCCAAAGGAACCCCAAAACGGCAGCAAATATCTTCATAAACAAACTTACACACTGTTTTGGCATTGACTGCCTTCACCGGTCTTGCTTCAGCCCAACGAGATAGAAAATCAACAGCAGTCAGCAAATAACAACATTTCCTTGCAGTCATTGGCATAGGACCAATTGCATCAATTCCCCATTTCTCAAAAATGTTATAAGCTATCATGACATTTCTGAGTTCCGGATGAAGAATCCTCTTACCCATTTGTTGACATTGTAGGCATGACCTACACCAATGCCGGATATCTCTTTGGAGTGAAGGCCAAATATAACCTTCAGTTAAAATCTTCCTCATCATAATCTTGAAAGCAAAATGGCCACCACATATGCCTTCATGGTTAGTCTCCAAAATATGCATGATTTCCTCTTGCCAGGGTATCCTTCTGAGAATCAGATCTGTTCCCTTCATGTATAAGACATCATTTATCATAAAATAAGGTGCACAGGATTTCACAAATCTATATCTCTTCTGTTTGGGAAAATCATCAGAAACTTTCCCAGTCAACAAAAAGTTCTCAACCCTAGCCAAAAATTCTCTACCTCTAAACAGTGGTTCTTGTATCCTTACCACATTCAGACACACCTCAGTTTCATCCTGAGCTGCTTCATGAGCTGCAACATTTTGCCCCCTCTCCACATGTTGTAATGTCCATGCATCAAACTGCTTCAACATTTTTTTAATAGCCAACAACCAATGCTTGAGATGAGCATGCTTTGTCTTCCAAACACCAAGTATCTGTTTAACAATCAACAAAGCATCACCCTTAATAGCTAATCTTCTTATACCTTTCTCAAGACATGCCTTCAAGCCTTCATGTAAAGCTGAATATTCAGCTTCATTGTTGCTACTAACATTGAGCAGAAAACTTTTCTTCTGAACTAGCCTTCCCCCAGGATCATATAATGCCATGCCACCCTTTGCTAAATTTAGACTTTTCCTAAAAGAACCATCAAAATGAAGAACAAAAGCATTGTCCAGCATCTTTTCTTCCAATGAAACTGTATGATCATCAACCTCCTTCACCAATATAGGACCTTCTTTATATGTAAGTAAATCTGCCAGTGAAGCTCTAGTAGATTTTTCAACAAGGAAAGTAAAAGAATACTCTTGAAGTTCTGTTATCCACTTAACCATACACTTTGAAAGAGTAGTGTTATTCAGCAATTGAGGTAGCAGGGTGCAGCTAGTCAAGACAACAAATGATTGAGGAAGTATATAAGATCTGAATCTTCTACAAGAAAAAAGTAAACTGGCCATTATTAATTCAGCTGCTGTGTACCTCCTTTCAGCTTCAGTTTTGACCCTGCTAGCATAGTACACAGGTCGCATATACCGAGAATTTTCTCCTTGCTGTAATAATACAGCTCCTATTGCATCCACCCCAACTGAGGGATTCACATAAAATGGCTTGGAAAAGTTAGGAGCTTTCACACTAGAAATCTGTCCTAACATTTCTTTTACTGCCTCAACACTTCTTCACTTTCATCAGTCCATTTTAAAGGATCATACTTTACTACTTGCTGAAGAGGATATAATGCATGTGACAACATGTGAATGAACCGTGACAAATATTTTACTTTCTGTAAGAAAGTATGCAATTGCTTTGTGGTCTAAGGAGAGGGCAGCATCATCAATGCCTTAATCTTGTCTGGATCTAGCTCTATTCCATTCTCAGACACAATGTGTCCAAGAACCTTAATTCTTCCTTGTGCTAGATGACACTTTCTTGGGTTCAGTTGTCCACCACTTTCATCCAATTTTTGAAAGACTTCATCAAGCTTCTGACTATGTACAACACGATCACTATAGACACATATATCATCAATGAAAACTTTACAAAACTTATCCAAGAATGGGGCCAATACCTGGTCGGAGTTTTCCTGATAATGAGACGGTGCATTTTTGAGCCCAAAGGGCATTTTTTTGTAGCCGAAACAACCCCACGGTGTAAGGAAGGTAGTCTTCACTCGATCTTCTGGAGCTATGGCAATCTGGAAGTAACCAGAATATCCATCACACAGACTATACATTTGATGTCCTGCTATTCGATCCAAAATGTCATCAATATGAGGAAGAGGATAATGATTAGCCCTTGTTGCTGTATTTAAAGGCTTGTAGTCCACACAAATTCTCCATTTGCCATCTTTCTTTGGCACAATAACCACTGGGCTGGCCCAATCAGAAAGACCAACAGGAAAGATAATATCAGCCTTAAGTAACTTTATTACTTCCTCTTTCAAAACTGAAATTTGTTTGGGATTCAACCTCCTCATCCTTTGAAATACTGGCTTTGCATGCTCTTTTAATTCAATTCTAAGTGGCTTCCCTTTGAATCCTCTTATTTCCTCACAAGAAGTGATGAATAAGTTGGGATATTTTCTTAGCACTCTGCAGTATTCCTCTTTTTCTTTAGGAGATAGACCAGAAGATAATGACTCTTCCATTAGAGTTAAAGATGACTCTGCATAGTTTTTTGGTTGCAAAAATCTTTCTATCTCTTCAAATCTATCCTCTTCCTCACTGTCATTGATGGTTGTACTACCCAAATGCAAATCTTCAACCCCTCCTACGAAGGCTACATCAGCTATATCACTCTCAGAAGTTGCACTACTATCTTCCTCACTACTACTAGATGACTCATCTTCTACCTCTCCCTTTTCAACTTCAGAGATTTCAGACCGACTCACCATATCAAAACTCATTTTTTTCCCTGAAGAAGCATGTACAGTAATCACTCCATCTTTCCACCAATTCTGAATAGCCCCAACCTTCCTTAACCAGGGTCTCCCTAAAATCAAAGGATAGGCCCCTAATCCCGCAGGCATGACATGACAATCCACTTTACATAGAGTACTGAATACTTCAACATTCAAATCAGCCACCATTCCCAAGCATTTTACCTTTGCATGATTAGCCATCCGTATTCGAAAAGTTGAAGGGGAAGTTACCTTTAGATTTAGTTTCTCTGTACAAGATTGAGTGATAACACAGATCTGAGCACCACCATCAATATAAGCTTCACCAAGGTCTAAACCATTATGCCACGCCTCAACAGAAGGACAAATATCTGGAAGTTCAGAAATAGTTAATACATTACCAGAGGTCTTTCCCATCTTTTTCTTTGGATTCACAACACGTCGCCAATCCTTCTTCAATTTGGGACATAATCCAATCATTTGGGCAAAAGTGATATCTGGCTTCCTCTTAGAAAGATCTTCCACAAGATCGTATTCACCTTGATCTTTCCCCATTGGATAGTCATATGTCTTGTACTTTTTCCTCGGCTTCCTGGTTTTCTTCCTCTGACGAGTGATCACCTCTTCCGTTTGCTTGCCTTTCTTAGCACTGGGTTCAGCTTCTTCATTTCGATCTCGCTTGCCCAAAGGCAAAACAGTCACCTCATCATCTTCCAAACCAAGCAGACTCACTAATTTTCCTTTACCTTTTTCTTCCACAGAAGTTTTGGAACTGCTACTTAATCCTGGTTGACCTGCATCTTTGATTTCCACACTATGATCATTCACTCTATTACTTAATCCAGAGCGCAAAGGATAGATTTCACCACCCATCCTTGGAGGCTTATCGAAATTAGTGCTATAATGCCCCCAATCTCCGCAGTTAAAGCATTGCACATAAGGAGCATTCATACCTCGACCTCGTCCTGGAAACCATGATGATGGAGCTCCACCAGTAGGAGGCATACTGCCTGGTCCTTTGCCATTTGAAACTTGTCCCCGACCTCTTCCTGCCATCAAGTTTAAGCTGAGATTCTTCATGAGTTCAGACATCTCATGAATTTCCTCTTTCAGCATTTCTTCTTTTTTTGGTACTGTGTTCGGTGGCTCAGCTACCATATGTGGAATAAGCTCTGGAGCAGTTGGTATTTTTGACACCTCTATACCCATCTGAGTCAGCTTCTTCATCTTTCTTTCTTTTTCTTTGGCAACTCGGAGAACATCTTCATATGTGGGAAGTTCCTTGCATTCCACCTTTACCCGAATGTCAGATCTAAGACCAGCAATAAACCGGTCCTTCTTAATCACATGGGGAGGGATTTCTGGTATTAGTGCAGCTTGCCACTTGTTCCACATTACCGTGAAACGACCTAAGTAGTCATCCACTGATTGGCCAAAATTCTGTTGCAAGGCACACAACTCTCGCCATATTCCATCAGCATCTCTGGTGCAAACAAAATGAGCAACCAATGCAGCCTTCACTTCACCATACGTGGGGGTCCTCTGAACACCCTGGTCATCATGAAACTCAGCTCTAAAAGTTTGCAACCAGGAACGAGCCTCTCCTACCAAACAAAAAGATAGAATTTGACGCAACACTTCTGGAGAATTTCGATCTTTAATCAAGGCAGTGAATTCTATGTTCTCTATAAACCTTTCTGGATCTTCATTAGGCAAGCCATAAAAACGAACAAATTCATGAGCCATACTTCCAAGTTTGTCCTGTCTTGGGTGCACACAAATCCCAATTCAGAAAACTTTGGTCCCCAGCAGGATCGCCAAAGAATGATGAGATAAACGGCAAAGACTATGATCTATTTCCTAAGCAAACAAGACCAGTCATCATTGGCGCCTCATTTTCTTGCAACTATCTCCCAACTCTTTTCCTTCACACTAAGCTGAAAACAACCCGGGCAAGAAGAATACACACATTCCCACAAAAACCTCCCTTACAAAGACTTTAGATGGAGATTACTTTCAGGTGACAAATAAGATACATTTTCCATCAAATTACATCAACTTCTGTACAAAACTCAAGATGATAAATGTATTCAGGGAGGTCCTCTTCAGCAGGTAAACGAACATTCTCCCATTCTTCCTCATCCACTTGCAAAAGTAAAGACCAGTAATCCCCATGTACTGCGGAGAATATGACTTCAATTTGAAAACCACAAAATAGGATTTCTTCAATACCACTGTCGAGCTCCCATTCTTCCTCATCCACTTGCAAAAGTAAAGACCAGTAATCCCCATGTACTGCGGAGAATATGACTTCAATTTGAAAACCACAAAATAGGATTTCTTCAATACCACTATCGAGCTCAATAGATAGAATCATGCTTCACTCTGAGTAGAATAAACTCAGAGATAATCTGACCCACCAGGCAATGGATTCCGCCTCAATGGAAAGACAAAAGATAGTTCTGGAAATCTCTGATTTTCTGATCAAGAAAAATAAATAGCAACAAGACTTTTCTTCACATAGCATTAATGGCCCAGACTGATCATCAACAAATAACATGTCTTCATCAATTGCATAAAATCGTTCAAAGCAGAGTCTCAGAAATTAAAGATCAGCAACTAAACGATCAAGGCACATCACCAATCTTTCTCAGTTGGCAGCACGTCAAAAATGAAAACATCTGCTCAGCAAATCGTCCACCAGAAGAGACTGCACCCACGTCCTCTGAACTTGTTCAGCATACCACAACAACTAGCCGCTTCAGCACATCAAACTTCTTCAGCTTTAAGGAGGCAGCATCACGATCATCCGCAAGTCCAGCAGTGAGCCGCTTCACCACGACCTTCACGAGTAGTAAAAAACTTGTATTAGGCAGCGTCATAAAATCATGTACGAGCTGGCCAACGTTCATTCAGAGCTTCACGATGTACGAGCAGGCCACCGTTCATTCAGAGCTTCACGATCATCCGCAAGTTGCTTAAGTCAAAGGGACAACATGGGCATCACGATCATCAAAAAAAGGTGATTCGAAGCAGGCTGTGGATCAAAAGCAACATCACCGTGGCGATTAATTCAGTCGGAGCAGGCCACCGTTCATTCAGACTCATGGCCAAAAGTAGCATCACGATCATCACTTCAAACCAGCAAACTGCTCCTCTAAAATGAGCTGGCATCTTCTTCACTTTTTTTACTCCCGTCTCACAGGTCTACAGCGGCGTCTTCAGTCACACGGGCAAACCCATCATTCAGCGTCATGATTTTTTCCTCAGTAAAAAAATCGTAATGCTCTTCTTTTTTTGTTTCCTCTCCCTCCTCGTTTAGACCTGCGTTCCAGTGTTTTATAGTGCTTGCAGACTCCAAGCAAAATTTAGCAAGTAAATGCATGTGCTCCACGAACAGAGTCGTAATCATGCAGAAGTGACACGTCGCCAGTCGTGGTGCCACCAGAACTTCAACTTCTATTTTTGTTTTTTCCTTCGTGTCCATTACGAGTCATTTTCCCAACCACCTCTTCATTTTAAACCATTCTTCCAAAAAGAATTCGCTAAAGTATTTTTAAATAAAAAACCACACCTCCTAAACTCTCTTTTTTCCCTAAGCCATATTCAATACATGCACCACCTTGGGGTTTCAAAGAAAAATCCAATGGCTTGGCCCAAGTAAATTTACATTCTTCTCATAAAGGAAAATATGTACATAACACCCTCTCACTCATTTATTTCCACACACCCTATTTACAAACATGAACCAAAAAAAGTCTATACATTTTTTGTCCTATCACCGTCTCAAACAAGATTGCTTAACTCCATTAACTAGGTCCGACCCATTGATTAGGGTCGAGATGACCAGTCAAATGCTTGGCGACTTAGAGCAACAGATGCAAGCAATTCAGAAAGATATAAATGCTGCCCAGGATCGATCTGCCCAAGATCGACAGAGACAATATACAGATAAAAAGAGGACAATCAGAGAATTCAAAGAAACAGTTATAGTCTTCATTTGAATACGGACCAAAAGAATTTCTTTATCTCTAGGGGAGTATAAGTAGTTATCCCCCAGATATTGTGGACCAAAGAAAGTAGGTGACTTAGCCTACGAACTTCTTTTATCTCTTTATCTCAAAGTTCTTAATGCCTTCTATAGAAAAATGTGCCAAACCTAAATCATGGAAAGACAGTAAAACTTCAGTGACAAGATATCCTTGGCTTCTAAATTACGCTAGCTCCTTCCTTTATATAAGTTGTAACTTTTACTTATCGCTCACAGTAATCTTACTTCCATCGTTCTCCTTCTTCTTAATCTCCTTCATGGCTTGGCAATAGGAATTAGTTTTATCCATGATGACTTCTCACCTTCAAGACGCGAGCGAGTCTGTGAAGAAGGATTTTATAGAACTATATGAGCGCTCACTTTTTCCTCACCTAGGAACTTCTGTAGCTCAAACCAAATGGCGGACCTATCAAGACATAACTAGGGTAACACCGTGGGGTCAGCAGCACTTTCATAACAATGTCCGCTTGGCCATGGTTATTGAAGCTTTGGGTTTGGGTCCCCGATACTACTGCGTCATGAGATCAAGACATCTTGGGTTTTCTAAGCGGGTCTTCTTACTGGCGTGTTTTCTTCCTCATCAGAAGATATGCCTTTACCTCGTTTTTGGCTTGCCTCTCAGAGGTCCTTTTGTTAGATCACCTCATACCACTAAGATAGGTGCGGCAATAACCAACAGAATCATTCCCATATATGAGTTACCTTATACGTGCGCAGCTTGTGAGTGCTGCTTTTGTGATCATATGATGGACGGGCTTATGGAAGTGTAAAGAGTTCTTCTATCTTTACTGTATATGTTCCAAGAATGAATAAAGTTTAAATCTTGTTCTTGTCTTGACCCTTACTCTCTTTGAGACTTTTTTTAATTGGTGGTTAATCTTAATTAAATTTTTCTCTAAGTCTCATATTCGTGCATCTTGCGAAATTATCCCAAGTTTGCGAGATGAGGACATCTCGCGTTTTTTAAGTGGGGTAGAATGTAAGATTCCTCCCCCGACCCCTTTTTGATGTCTAGTATCTTCCCCTGTAATCAATTCCCTCTTCAGAAATATAAGAGATCTTGTCTCTGGCTATTTTGGCATAGAGAGAGAAAATATTCTAGAGAGAGAATATTCAGATTTTGAATATTTTTGGATAGAAAATTATCTCATCTTATTAAAATAAGTTCCCCTGAAACAGAAATTCAAAAAGAACTTTCCAATGTGCAATTGAAATTAATTGGAAATGGATATAAAGGACCTTAGCCTAAGGGTCTAGATTTTCAGAAATTTTTGGATTATGGTCCAATTAAGGTTCCTATGGGCCAATAGCATCAATCCATGTGTAGGGAGGAGATAAATCCAATTTGTAAAAGAAGATACCCAAAAATGAGTAAATGCTCACATAAGATGAAGAGTTGAAAATGTACAAGGTTTATTAGTAAAAAAACTATGAGCAATATTAAAAATATGAGATATTTTGGGTATCCAAAAATGAGTAAATGCTCACATAAGATGAAGAGTTGAAAATGTACAAGGTTTATTAGTAAAAAACTATGAGCAATATTAAAAATTTGAGATATTTTGGGTATAATGATTCCATTTTGACACATATGTAAGGAAGAGTAGTTCTTTAAAGGAGGTGCATGTTTCACATAAGATGAAGAGTTGAAAATGTACAAGGTTTATTAGTAAAAAACTATGAGCAATATTAAAAATATGAGATATTTTGGGTATAATGATTCCATTTTGACACATATGTAAGGAAGGGGAGTTCTTTAAAGGAGGTGCATATTTCACATGCTTGAATGAGTTTTAAACTCATAAAAATTGAGATATTTCATCTCTCCTCTCTCCTCATTCAAGTCTAGTTCCAAAAAGTTAGCTTAACTGACCTAAAAATGGTCAAATATTGACCAAACTGATTTAGAAAATTCTAGAATCAGTTTGTTTGGTTAGGAGCTCAATTTTTCCTATAAATAGAAGCCTCCCTCTTGTTGAAAAATATATAGTGTTTATGCATCGTTACTCTACTCCACCTAAGCCAAGAACTGTGAATTCATTAATAATTCACTAGTTTTTGGAGCTTCCCTCTTTCTTCCATTAGAACTTGTTTGGGGTCTTCTTGGGCCCTTTAATTTGCCCCAAGCCTAATGACAATCATTAAGGAGTGGTGCAATGGGAGAAGGCCATGTGGAGAAAAATGTTGGGTTTCCCTGTCCCTAATATGTAGGGGTCAAACTTGAATCATACCATTTTTTTTAAAGAAATTGGGCTGAAAGATGTAAAATCTTTCAATAAAATCAAATTTCCCACCTTTTTTTAATAAAGACATCTCAAACTGGCATAAATGAGCCCACCTCAAAAAGTGGGCTAGGGCCAAAAACGCCCCCCCATCATTATCCCTCATTTAAAGCTACTTTTCCCTCTCCCCACTCCCTCTTCCTCTCTCTAAAACTAGCAATTCGGTTTTGAGAGTCTCTCTAACTAAAAGAGTCTTTTTTTGGCCTCCTCCCTCCCCATTCTGCCTTCCCCTTCCCTCCTAAAGTTAGATCTATCTTTCTGTGCCTTCTTGGCTATGGAAAGCTTGGAAAACAGTCCACTTTTTCCCCCATCAAGTCCATCCTCTCTTGCTTGCACACATTCTTCACTCTTCTCTTGCTAGCTTATACACATTCTTGACTCCTCTTGCCAGCTTATATGCTCTGCTAGCATTAGGTTGCAGAGATCTTCTTGGCTATTGAAAGCTTGGAAAACAGTCCACTTTTTTTCCCATCAAGTCCATCCTCTCTTACTTGCACACATTCTTCACTCTCCTCTTGCTAGCTTATACACATTCTTGACTCCTCTTGCCAGCTTATATGCTCTGCTAGCATTAGGTTGCAGAGATCTTCTCACACACCTACAACTTCATAGCATTTAGCTTAATCGGTTAGCCAAGCACAATGAGTCGCCGACCTCGTTCAAGGGTGGAGCCTTTAATAGCCGCAATGAACAAGACGACACTGGCTTGTGGGTTACAAGCACCTTTGCAAAAGGAATGTGGGTGACGATGCGTCCAAGCACAAGGGGAGCCCACAAAGTCTCTCGCAGATACATAGGGTTAAAGTCACACCATTGGAAGGGTCGCATAGTGGATCTCAAGCAGGGGGCTGACGGAAGCAAGTAGGTGATGATCCAACACGTCTACAAGGCATCGCAACTCCGTGTTGACAATGCCAATCACAAATGCATTCCTGCAAATTGTAAGTTTTATTTGTGCTTCTTGTTTTATGGGCTGCACTGAGACATGCTAATATCATTTCATGTTAGGGAAGCTTGATTTTTTCAAGTGTGTTCTTGTAATGTTCTGTGCAGACATCTTTCCGTCGACATTTGTGGAATGGGAGCCTTTAGAGGCCCTTTCTGGAACCTTTGAGGCACACCACTTTGAAATCGGCAAGCTACTATCGGCATCAGAGCTTTTAGAGCGCTCAGTTTTCTTCTTTCATACAGAGTATATTGTACCCACGTCAAGAGATGGTTCTGGGACTCTACGGAGGCTCCCTACACCAAGTCTCATGGACCATGATTGGCCAAAGCCTGACAATACTTTGGTTGCACTAACCAGACGTCGGATTGAGATTGATGTGTGCAATGCAATGAAGTGCACCTATGGGTCACATCGTGTAATAAAGTAGGAACTTTATTCAATAGGGTTAATAATGGGACAAGTCCATGTATAAAAGAGGGGACTTGGACCATGGTTGTAACTTTGGATGATCATTTTTAGAAATGGAAACTCATGTTTCTTGGAGCTCATGGCTTCTTGGCTTGTGGAAGGCTATTTCCATTCTCTTGGTGTGAGAGACTAAACACACTTAGGCATCATGTTTACATGGTGATTACTCATATTTTCATGCATTACATCCCTTCATTCCAATTGGTATCAGAGCTCTTGATTTTGATCATGGGCATGCATGGGTTGTTGGGAAAATTTGCTTGAAAATTTGAGTTTCTTTTAATCTTTTTCTCATTTTCTTGTAATCCTTGAGTGATTCTTGACAAATCTTCTCTAATCTTGCTTAATCTCATGGAAATGGTGAGCATTTCATGGAAATTGCTTGAATTTTGAGTGATTTTGGCCAATTTTACCATTTTTGGACCAAATTTTGGGCCTCTGGACCAAAAATTTGGGGCAGTCGGGCCAAAACTTAGGGCAAGTGACTAATTGCAATTAACTTTTCTGTTAATCATGATTAGTAATCATCTCCTTCTTCCTCAAGCTTTCCATAGCCATGGGATGCTCTTCCTTTACCCGTTTTGATGCCAAACCTTAGGGTTTTTGTAGAGCTCATTGAGATCTTTCATTTGAGCCTCTTCTTGCTAATTTTTTTTCTCAAGATTTGGGAGCTTTTGTTCATTTCTCCATGGCTGAAAGTTGAGCTTAGTCTACCTTCCATGAACCATATCTTGCATTGCTAAGCTCTTGCACTTCATAGGCATCATTGTTGGCATTCTCTTCTCATGAAAGGAGGCAATGAAGCAAAAAAAGGCGGGCTGCAGCATGCTCACGCCTAAAAATCAGCGCTGAAAATTGGGAGAGGGAGAGCTAGGCTTCACCTAGCTCTACTACCTCAAGACATGGAAGCTTTGCAATAGGGTTTTTAGCTATTATTTGGAGCATATTTTCAAGCCTTATTCAAGCACATGGGAGATGTATTTTGGCTGCAAATTTGAGAGCAAAGAAGAGCTACGTTTTTCTTCAACAAGAGGCTTCTTCAACATTTTCAAGCATTGAAGCTTTTTCGGGACCATTGGTGAGTTGCTACATCCATCCTTTGCAAGATTTGAAGCATTTGTGAGCAATGGAATGAATTAGGATTTTCTACATTCAGAAACCCTAAATTTCAAAAATTAACCATTTGGCTTGACCATTCACATGCCAATGATGCTTGTCTATGCATTATTGCTTGCATTTGTGCAATGGATTGCTTCCACATGAGCCTTGGCCAAACAATGGATCATATTTTTGGAGATTCTCTTCACTTTGATTCAATTGGCATGCCATTGATGGAGTATCAAGTTTACTCAATGCTTTTGGGAGCCATTCATGCTTATCTTTATGCTACATAGATGCCTTGAATCATCTACATAGTCATTCAATGCTATGACTTGCATTTTGGCATAAGAAAGCATAGCTCTTGGATCAATTTTGGGGGATTGAACTCATATTTCACAAGTGTCAATGTGTTGTTGGATGTTGTTGATGTTGGAATTTGTTTGATGGATGGTGAACACTTGGAGAGAGGAGAATGAGCATGAGTTCATGCGTATTGATTCATGAGAAAATTGTAAATGGCATGAGTCATGCCATATACTTGTAAAGTGATCTCTTCTATTACATTCACATCATTTAGTACCTACACTCACCATTGCTACCACTTCAAGTTTTCTAGAATCTAGCAATATGTGAGGGTACCTTGGCATTGGTTGGAGAGGCCAAGGGGAGAATGTCTTGAACTCTTTGTGCCGTGATTGCCTTGGAAAAGCGGTACAAAGAGGGATTAGGTACACGGAGTGAAGAAATGGCCTCAACCTTCACCTTGGAGGAAAACTTGGTGAAGGGGTGAGAAGGGCTTGGCCGGGAGATCGGCAAGCTTCAACGCGCGTCCTCAACAATCCTCACATCGACTTTATGGATGCATTTGGGCAATGGGGCCCCCTATTCCATCATATTGTGTGGATGTTGCTAATGCCTTGATGGACAAAGATTGCATAAGAGCTTTCATGGCATTGTGGGATGCAAAGAGCATTGTATTTTGATTTCAGGAATTGCATTTTCAGTTGAGATTTGGCTCCATTTACAAAGGAGACTATGGCGAAATCTTTCCAAAATCTTGGCTATGCATGGCAATTGAGGTTGGTGAAACATTAATTGTAGACCTTGGGATGCAAAGGAAGTGCAAAAAGGTGCTAACAAAGGTGTGGGAACAAGCAAGGATCATTGGGGGCACAAAAGGGTCACTTGGGCAAGAAAATTACAGATTTACAAAACCCTAATTCAGTCCCAAACCTTTTGGACTGAATTAAAGGTGATCATACGAGCTCTTAGTGCTTCCTTAGAGCTACCCAACGAGCCCTTAACCTTTTCGTATCGATATCTCTTTGGGGTAGAAATTAGGGTTTTTGCAGAAACAGTAAACCCTAATTCAGTCATAGGGGTTTTAAGGTCTTCAAGATCTAATCACATAGGCTCGTAGTACTCATCGAGGGCTTCGATTTGAACTAAGAAGTTTTGCATTCGGATATTTCTAGCTCAAGTTATGCTCAAAATACTATTTCAGCCTATAACCCTGTAAACCCTAAAACAGAGAATAGTAGCACTTCTCACCTCTTAAGGGTCTTTGTATAGTGGTCTAGTACACCTCATTATCTCTCCAACAAGCTCTAGACCACTTCAATCGGACATCCCTACCTCAAGTTAGAGCCAAATCTTTGAAACCGATACTTTCCATGGGAACGAGGACAAGAGGTCGACCAAAGCATAACACCTTGACTTCCGACGAGGTAGAGGGAGAAGAAGCAATTATGGAGCAAGGAATCTTAGATGCTCCGGAAGATACTTGTGGGCATACTTCAAGGGAAGTGCATGAAGAAGTGAATGTTGGAAGTGCCCACAAGCCCACCCCACAAGCGTCACATACCATCCCCATCGATTCGATTATGCAAATGCTGATGCAAATGAATGCGAAGATGGACACGATGGCTACAAGGGTGGAGGTCAATGATAGACTTGATACTATGGCCACAAGGATGGAAGTCTTGGAAGAGAGGGTGGCTCGGCCAATGAGCCAACCTTCATTTGATAGTGGTCATGGTGTTTCACATGCAGGCAAGCAATATGGGACAGCTTTTGAAGGCCGTAGGGAAGGCAAGCTACCTATGGCACAAGAGGTTTCTCCCAAAGTAATGCATGAGCATGCCACCAAGAATGCTACTTTTGGATTCATGGCGGATGCACGGAGGCCCCTTGTCAAGGACATGTTTCATTCTTCTTTTCACTCGGGTCCATCTAATTCCAATATGCACATGATTGATGAAGAGGTGGTACTCGATTGGAACCAATTGTCCTTTGCCCAAAGACAAAGGGATGCTCATGAGAAGTGGATGGAGTTACCAAATGACATCAAGAGGGACTACAAAGACTTTGCGCAATTCATGGAATCGTATATGAAGATGCAAAGGTTCAAACCCTCTACCCAACATGACAACCCATCCTACACAGCTTCTAAGGATGTCAAAGACAAAGTCTCACTATCAAAGTTCAAAGGTGATGGATCATCTCCGCAAGAGTTGGAGGAGTGGGCTACTAAGCTTGACACTTATTTCCAACTTTACCCAAAAAGTGAGCGTGATATGGTACAATTTGCTTCCTTACACCTTGAAGATTATGCACATCAATGGTGGAGGCACTTGGTCAAACAAGGGAACACGCCATCAACTTGGGAAGGATTGAAGCGGGAGATGAACTTGGCCTTCATTTCACCCCTAGTGCTTGACCGTTACCATGAAGAATGGTATGAACTTTCTCAAAAGGGGATGATGGTGAGAGATTATATCAAGAAATTTTTGAAGCTTTCAATGTACGTGGAAGGCTTGAGTGAACACATGAAGATGAAGAAGTTTGTGCATGGGCTTGAACAGTTCATCAAGGCGGATGTGTCGGCTCAAAGGCCTAGCTCTCTCAAAGAAGCTATGAGGTTAGCCGAACTCTATGAGCCAAAGTACAAGAGATCTCAGCCCATGACCTTCACCAAAGACACACTCAAACCAACCACTACTTCTTACAATTTTGGGAAAGGTCCTACCTCTACATTACCATCCTCTAATCCAAGAACTCCTACATCATTTGGGGGTGGACAGCCAAAGAATGGGATACATCAATTTGATGCTAAAAGGAGTAGTGACTTCATGAAGAAGAAGCCCTTTCAACCCTTCAAGAAGACTCAAAGAATGGATGATCCAAAGATTGAGGAGTTGAGAAGCAAAGGGCTATGTTTCAAGTGCAAAGAGAGGTGGTCACCCGGGCATGTGTGCAAATCAAAGAAGATTGTGGCCACTATGATCCTCATGGATGAGGAAGAGAACAAGGATGACTCTCATGACATTGAAGAATGGAAGGATTGCAATGAAGAAGCACATGAGGAGTCACTTGAAGACCATTCTTTCATTACGGAGGATGGTGAGTTTCCGTTTGATCCGGGAGGTAGAGTTAAGGAAAGCCTTGTGGATGGAGACATGCCTACCAATGCAGAAATTTCAGCTTGCATATGCTCTATCTCACAAGAGTTGTTGGCGGGTTGCAAGAACCCAAGCACACTAAGGTTGGTGGGGACCATCAATGGGAGGGTTGCACATATTCTTGTGGATTCCGGGAGCACTCATAGCTTCATCAACTCTAAATCCATCAACTCTCTCAAACTCAACACAAAGAAGACACCTACAACGTTCCAAGTGCAAGTGGCAAATGGGGAAAGTGAGAAGACTAGCTTGGTTTGCCCTTCTACAAAAGTGGTTTTATCCTCTTCATACACTTGGGAAGGTGATTTGGTGGTTTTGGATATGGGTCCCATCGACATTATCATGGGGTGTGATTGGTTGGCTTCACTTGGTGACATTCACATGAACCTTCAACAAGGTTTCATGAGCTTTCTACATCATGGGCAACAAGTGGTACTTGCTGCAAATGCACCTAAGAAGCTCTCTTTGATCACTCCAAGGCGACTCAAGAAAGAGATTAAGGCTTTTGGCACTATCTATGTGTTACATGTTACCCAAGAGGGGATGGAAGGCAGTGGACAGCACATAGATGAGGAAATGGCAACTCTTCTTAAGGAGTATGAAGATATTTTGCAAGTGCCAAAGAGTCTACCACCTAAGAGGGAGATTGACCATGCCATAGTACTTGAACCGAATGCAAAGGTTGTCAACAAGCCTCCTTACCATTTGTCTAAGGTAGAAAGAGAGGAAGTGGCTAAGCAAGTGCAAGATTTTCTTGCTATGGGTCTTATTCAACCTTCACAATCTCCATTTGCATCTCCCGTTCTCTTGGTGAAGAAGAAGGATGGATCCTTTCGCATGTGCATTGATTATCGTGACTTGAACAAGGTCACAATCAAGAATAGGTATCCCATACCTCGCATTGATGATCTTCTTGATGAGCTCAAAGGGGCAAAGTTCTTCACCAAGATTGATTTGAGATCGGGATATCATCAAATAAGGATGAAGGAAGGTGATGAAGAGAAGACAGCATTTAGGACGGAAAGGGGATTGTTTCACTTCATGGTGATGCCCTTTGGTCTTGCAAATGCTCCGGCCACTTTTCAAGCATTGATGAATCGGATATTGGCTCCCCTTCTTTTCAAGTTTGTGCTAGTGTTCTTCGATGACATCTTGATCTATAGCAAGAGCAAAGGGGAACATTTATGTCATGTGAAGCAAGTGTTTGAAGTGTTGAGGAAGCACAAGCTTTATGCAAAGGAGAGCAAATGCACATTCATGGTCAATGAAGTGGAATATCTTGGACACTTGGTGGGTGAGAATGGCATAAGGGCTGATCCTAAGAAAGTGGCATGTGACAAAGAGTGGCCAACACCAAGCAATACAACTCAATTGAGAGGATTTTTGGGATTATCTTCTTTCTATAGAAGATTCATGCAACATTATGCATCCATTGCGGCACCTCTTACCGACTTGCTCAAGAGGGAGGCTTTCTTTTGGGATTCCATTGCCAACAAGAGCTTCAATGAGCTCAAGGAGTTGCTCACTTCAGCCCCTATACTTGTATGTCCGGATTTTGCAAAGACATTTTATGTGAGGGCGGATGCAAGTGGTAGAGGAATTGGGGCAGTTTTGTATCAAGAGCATGGAGTCATTGCATTTGAAAGTAGGAAGCTTACCGAAAAGGAGATGGGGCTTCATGTTTATGAGCAAGAGATGCTAGCCATACTTCATGCCATCAAGAAGTGGCATCACTATCTTTATGGTGCTCATTTCAAGGTGAGAAGTGATCATAGGGTGCTGAAATTTTTCCTCTCCCAACCAAATCTTTCTCCAAAGCAAAAGAGATGGCTGGCCACACTTCAAGGTTATGACTTTGAGATATCTTACACACCCGGGAAGGACAATGTAGTGGCGGATGCATTGTCTAGAATGTGGGCTTGTGCTACAACTTCAATCATGGAGGTATATAGTGAATGGATCAAGGGAATTCAAGAGGAATACCTCATCAATGAGGGTGCTGCCCACATTTACAGAAAATTACAGCAAGGTGATGGTGGAGAATTTCCTCATTACAAGCTTCATAATGGTCTCTTGTGGTACAAGGATAAGGTGTATTTGGTTCCTACCTCATTCTACATACCAAAGGTGCTTCATGAGATGCATTCTTCACCACTTTCGGGCCACCTTGGTGTACTCAAAACATATGACAAAGTGAGCAAGAGTTTTTATTGGAAAGGCATATGGGGAGATGTAAAGAAGTTTGTGATGGAATGTGCTTCTTGTCAAAAGAATAAGGATAGCCATCAACTTCCAAGTGGTTTACTTCATCCATTACCTATTCCGGATGGTAAATGGACTCACATTTCTATGGATTTCATCACGGGTCTACCAAAGACAAAGCATGGATGGGATCAAATATTTGTGGTGATTGATAGGCTTACAAAATCAGCCCATTTCATTGCTTCAAAGACCACTTATGGAGCATCTCATATTGCCAAGCAATTTTTGGAACATGTATTCAAGATACATGGCTTGCCACTTAACATAGTTTGTGATCGAGATACCAAGTTCATGGGGACTTTTTGGAGGTCATTATATGAGAGCTTGGGTACTTAAATCACTCCATCTACAGCCTATCACCCTCAAACGGATGGGCAAACGGAGTGCACAAACAAATGGCTTGAGGTGTACTTGAGGCACTATTGTCATGACATGCAAACATCTTGGGATGAGTGGCTTTATCTTGCTGAATTTTGCCATAATTCAAGCAAGCATTTGAGTATTGGCATGTCACCATTTGAGGCTCTCTATGGATATCAAGTACATGTGCCATCGATAGCCTTCCGTGAAGACAAAGTGGTCAATCCATTGGCAAAAGAAGAGTTGGAAAGAATGAGACAGCTTCTTCAACTTTGCAAGGACAATATGAAGAAGGCTCAAGATGTCATGAAGGCTAAGGCGGATGTTCATAGAAAGGATGTGGAGTTTGAAGAGGGTGATTATGTGCTATTGAAGCTTCCCAAGAGTCGGCATAACACTCTCAAAGGTGTAACCAACTCAAAATTGGCTCATAGGTATTATGGACCATACTTGATTATCAAGAGGGTTGGTGATTTGGCCTACAAGTTGGATTTGCCTTCTTCGACAAGGATCCATAATGTGTTTCATGTATCTAACCTTAAGAGGTTTATGGGATCTTTGCCTCAAGAGATGGAAGAGCTTCCACCCATGAATGAAGAAGGTGAGATCATTTATGAGCCGGAGAGGGTTATTGGTAAGAGGACAAGAGAGTTGAGGAATCGGAATATTGATGAATACCTTGTCAAATGGAAGCAATTACCCATGGATGAGGCTACTTGGCAATCATTGGAGTATGTCCAATAACATGGTTTACTTGTGGATGACTTTCCGTGACCAAGTGGTATGGTTTACTTGAGCAAATTGGGTAATATGAGGAGAAGTATACATGCTGTAATTTCTGGACAGCTTTGGGAAGGTCTACTATTGGGCCTATTTTTTCTACTCCAACAAGCTTCATGGCGTATCCTAATGAAGGATTATGATGTGGGCTACATATGGCTGAGTGTACATATCATTTTCAGCCCAATATATAGAGTCTAAATGAAGGATTTTCAAGGGTCTTCATCGACTAGAAGGGCTGTCATAACAGTCCCACTCATACACTTTGGGCTTGAAGCTTTGTGGACTTGTACGCATCCAAATTTTCATTGTATATGTGCTTTGGATGTACTTGAGAACTCTTAACCACTTCCCATCGATTACATTAGAGTCTCATACTTTGAGATTGTACATGTTATTGATTTTGAGGACAAAATCTTTGGGAAGGGATGGTTTGTAATAAAGTAGGAACTTTATTCAATAGGGTTAGTAATGGGACAAGTCCATGTATAAAAGAGGGGACTTGGACCATGGTTGTAACTTTGGATGATCATTTTTAGAAATGGAAACTCATGTTTCTTGGAGCTCATGGCTTCTTGGCTTGTGGAAGGCTATTTCCATTCTCTTAGTGTGAGAGACTAAACACACTTAGGCATCATGTTTACATGGTGATTACTCATATTTTCATGCATTACATCCCTTCATTCCACATCGTGCGACTCGCACGTTCTTCATGCCTTTACATTTGTTTGTGTTTTTGTTCAAGGAGGCTGATGTTCACCGGACTCCTACAATGTGGATTGCAAAGGGAGGCACAGTAATGAGTGCCTTTCTGCCACCTTCGTGGGATTTGAAGGTTATTCAACATCAAGGTGAAAAGATAAAGTGCATGGTGGTGTCGGAGAAGATGGTCGTTCGGTACCAGCTTGGAAAGCAATAACTCTCTATTATCTTTTCTTACAGACGTTGGAAGCTGACTGGAGGCGAATGGCAAGCACTCGATTCGGACATCAACGATGCAGAACAGCTTGATGTACATGTTAGCACACAAGCTAATGTGTGGGATATCGTAGGAAATGCTGATTAGAATATGGCGAATCTAAGGGAGTACTTAGGCCTTAGGTTTGCACTGATGAAAGGTGACTTTTCATTTGTGATTGATAACACACCTCTACGTAAGAGGAAAGAGGCATCTTACTTTTGTAAAAGCATTCCCTTCCCTAGATGTATCCATATCAAGCAAGCTATGTAACAGATTTTGAGAGATTAATTCAAAACAATTTTGGCTACTCGGAATTTGCGTTCAATTTTGTGCACTTTTAAGTTATGTCGCATGTTTTTATTTTTTTGGAGGTTTTAAGTGAATTTTTAAACATAAAAAAAGTTTTAAAGACCTCTTTATAAGTCACTTTTGGCCACTTTGAGTTCATCTCCTCCCTCTCGGCATCTTTGCGGTCCCCTCGCCTTCTTTGCTACTCAAGCATGGCCACCCCCGCCCAAGCTCTCCTATCTCAATTGCACAAGCTTGACCTCGGTCACTTGATCGAGAAGCTTGCACCCATCTTTCAGACATCTATTGACATGGAAGGCACCGCCGAACTCCATAATGACGTGTTTGGGGCGTTCACTAGCTACATGGACACATACATGGCTGAATATTGTGTCAACTTTGAAGACGAGGAGGGGACTTGGGTGCCTGTGGATCTTATCAAGCATACCTACAAAGCGGACAAAAATTTCAGGTTCAGGCTTGCAAGATTCCTCAAAGGACTTAGTAGCACATATCTAAGGGAGGAGGAAGAAGATAACCTGGTAGGTCTTGGAATGGGCAACATCGGCACAAGTTTTTTGAGGTGGGACATGACTCTTGCCCTCCTGATCTTGGAGGGAACAGAGAAAAGCAAGGGAAAGAGGAAGGCCACTCCTCCAAAGAAAGCCACACCTTATCTCTTGATCAAGGAAGCTGACCCAAAGGAGGAGATTGTCACCCCAGTGCAAGAAGCATCTCTTGCACTTGTGACTGGCGGAAGAGCCGCAAGCTAAGGCTGTGAAATGGGACATCAAAGGGGACGATGTCATGGATGAAGTTCCAGAGCTCGAAGTGCAAACTCTACACCCCATCATAGTAGAAGGTGTAGAGTTCTTATTTTTGTATGACATTGCCCATGTCCTTGGGCTGCACCAGGATGAAACTCTCTCAGTCATTGCTATGTATGCGGGCATGCGAGACACACAACAGCCGTCCAAAGATGATGACATCCGCATTGACTTCAGTTCCGCAGATGTCACAAAGGTGCTTGCGCTCCCGAAAAATCATGCCTCAATAGAGTCCCTTGTGGCAGAGACTCTTGTACAAATATCCCAATGCAAGGATTTCTACGAGAGTGTGCCAGAAACTAGCTTTGCCCCTCACAAGCCGCTTGCCATTTCGGATTCCGTCAGCCTCGGGAGCATCAATATTAGTGATGCAGACCTTGCGGATCATGATGATGCCACTGAGGTAGTACACCCAATTTCTTCCCTTCTTAATTTGTAATTTTTTGAAGTCAACTCATTCTTCTATCTACTTTGGAGACCGCAAGAGAAATGGACTGGTTCGCAAGCCGAAAGGGTGGAGCACGAAAGGAGGTGGAGGGGAAAGATGCTGTGCTATGGCACTACATCCCGAGCTTCAATGCCGAGATGCTTCGCATGATTCACAACGACTTTTCAAATGATGCGCAAGCTGAATTTTTGAAGTGCAGAGCCCTAAGCGCCATCCTGTCTGAAGCCCCTATAGTCCAAAATGCCCATAAATGTATTCTTGTAAATAGGGAAGCAGCTATCTATAGCTTTGGTGATAAAAGTGCAGGGTCTTTCCTAGGATTTTGTGGCCTTAGCCTTGGACAAGGCATCACTGATGCCAAAGAGATAGCCGAACGCATTGGTGACAAACCATCAGTAAAGACTCTCACCCACGAGGCTTTCACCAAGCTCATCAAGCGAGTTGGGTAGATCCAATGTACTCATTTGCCTTTTGTGAAAATCAAACAATTAATGACATCAAGATGTTTTTCGAGCTGATTTTAAGTTTTATCTTCTTGATGTGTTTATATGTTGTTATCATGTCCTGTCATGATGTTTCAATCAATTTTTGTGAACGCTCGTCTGCCACCACCCGTCCGACTTTGGCTCGGCTCGACGGGCCGATTTCTCTTGCGTATGGCCCCAAAAGGGTAGATCAGATGTGCGAGGTGCGTCGGGGCCGACGAGGGGGGCCGGTGGTCGCGCCGTGGAACCTGTGTGCCACGGAGCGACTTTTGCCTGTTTGACCACTTTGGGCGTTACTACAAGAGGGGACGGCCTCTGGCTCACCACCCAGCCATAGAGGAAGAATGAGGATTGCCCCTCATCCCCCAGGCTATATAGTGTGTGGCCTACCGTCCACACTAGCCTGGCCGCCCATGACTCCGCATGGGCGTCCTCTCCCACTGAACCCCGGACATGGCCATCCGGTCTGCCGCCGTCGGTCACAGGCATTACAGCCTACTTGGTCAAACAGGCAAAAGTCGCTCCGTGGCACACAGGTTCCACGGCGCGACCACCGCCCCCAGCCCCCCCCCCCCCCCCCCCGTCGGCCCCGGCGCACCCCGCACATCTGATCTACCCTTTTGGGGCCATACGCAGGAGAAATCGGCCCGTCGAGTCGAGCCAAAGTCGGACAGGTGGTGGCAGACGAGCGTTCACATGAGGTCGAATGTACGTAGCGACGACAACAATTACATGCAAAAGACTACAATTACCTTGACAAAACGACAATCACTTGCAATAGAAAATAACTTTTTTGAAAATAGACATGGTTTTTCATTAATCAAATTGAGATTACAAAACACGGATTTGTTGCATTACAAAGGCTTCCCCTATCTAGTGAAAGAGAGCGTCCTCTCCACGGATACGCCTAGCTAGACGAAGATCAGATGGCTTCAAAGTGACATGTTTTGCATGCACCATGCACAAAACCGCGTCTTGGAAAAGCGAAACCAAAATATCCTCGGCACCTTATTGCAGAGCACCTAGTGCCGCCGCTTGCACATGATTGACATCTTGGCGCTGGTCGTGGATAATCTCTTTGACGAGACGCCCAAAAGGTGCCTTCGGAATAATTGGTGTGTAGGTCTTCTGATATTTGCGAATTTCTCTAAGGGCAACTGTTCGTGGTCTCCACCTTTGCTTCGTCTGCATTGTTGGGGGCGGTGGTGCTTGCGCGTGGGTGGCGAGTCCAAGCTGGCGTGTCATTTTTGAACTTTTGTCGTTGCTCTTGGAAGTTATCGAAAGGGGGTTCTGAGCGTTTAGGAATGGTTTTCCCCTTCTTAGCCTTTGCAGGTGTTGGAGTTTTCTTTGCCTTTGCAGATGGAGTCTTCTGAGCTGCTCTCTGCTTTGCCTCCTTCCTTACTCACTCCTCTTCATCTTTCCTTTCTTTTTCCTCACGAAGCCTCCGTGTGTTTGCTACCCTGGCTTCTCGTTCAAGCTTCTGTCTCTTATTTTTTACTTCCTCAGCTGAGAGTTTTCTCTTTCCTTTACCAAGTGCACGAGCCAAGACTCTATCTAGCATTGCATTGAGAATCCTATTACTCGGCAGGTGCTCCCTTTCTACTGTGTCTTCATTTCTCCTCTTTGTATATTCTGCTCGAAGACTTTGTATAGCCGCTTCCAAAATTGTGTCATCTTCGTATCCGGCCATTCGCAGGTCAGCAACAAATCCGCGAGCTTTTCTGTTAAGCCAATCCTCCTCCGCAGCAAAGAATGCTAATCTTCTCTCGTTGCTTACGGCGGCCTGAGCTTCTTCTACAGCCTTCTTATCTGCCTCCGCCTTCCTAACTGCCTCGTCTTCTTCCGCCTTCTTGGCAGCCTCATCCTCCTGTGCTTTCTTTGCTGCCTCGTCCTCCTCCTGTGTTCTGACGGTCTCTTCGGCTTCTTTTCTTGCTCTCTCAGCTGCCTCCATGTCCTCTGCTTCTTTCTGTAATCTCTCCGCTTCTTGGCATTCTTGGGCTTCTTGGGCCTCTCGCTCAAGCCTCACACGCTCAGCTTCCAGATCCATTTGGGCTTGTGGGTAAATGTTTGGGATTTCAGTTCTATGTGCCACCGGTAAGGGCCCAAGGTCTTTGAAAATGTCATCCTACGTATTGGAGGGAGGATCATTTGGGGGCTCCATGTGCGTGAGATATTAGTGCACGAGCGAGAGAGAGAGAGAGAGAGCGCGCGAGAGAGTCAAGGGGAGAGGAGGAGAGAGAGCTCACAAGACTTTTAAAAATGACTATAAAACTCACTGATATTAATAGGGGGCCAAAATTACAAAAAAGTCAATTTACAATGAACGTGCCAAAAAGTGGCGAACAAGAATTATTGGGTGGGTAACCACACGCGGCCATTTCTTAGTCGACCACTGTGCCATTGCCTTGCTCTTTCACGTGCCATTGATGCATTGCACCCTTCTCTTTCGCCTTGCACCTACCACCTTCATGATTTTGCGCCTCAAAGACAAATTTCCGACTCGCTTTTGGGCCTTTCTCCCAGTAAGTGCACGGTAAAACCAATTGAACATTTCCTGAAACACATTGTAGCGAACCTTGCCACCGCCATGACTCGTGTTCTTAAAATAGGCCGCCTTGGCTTGGTAATGTGATCGTTCCATGCCTTGGTTGCTCCAGAGTGCAAGAGACCCATATTCATCTAGAAAGAAGGAACTATGCGCATAGAGAATATGCATGTAGTGTGTTATATGAGTTTCCCCCCAAGCATCGATTATTTCTTCTGTGAATCTGTCAATCGAAGTCTTGAATGTAGCTATCTCTGCTTCATCAAGATACGGGCGCTCAAGAAGCCTCATCATCTCATCACAAGCTTCCCACACATGTGCACACTTCAATCCTAGTGTCACCTCATTGCCTCGATAGGTTGTTACATCACAAATCTGCTTCCATAATTCAAAATGTGTATGGCTTTGAGCCTCACCATAGTTTGAGAGCAGGTGTCTTGCTTTTGCACCACCCATACATATCTTATTAGGGTTATCTTGGGTACTTGATGGGTTTTTGCGATCCTTAGAGAGGGTGATAGCACCTGCGTGAAGCCCCACGGAAAACAACTTCAAGCTCTTGGATGCCCTGTTCTCGCCGTGACTCTGGCTCCATGTTCCAAGCATAATTGATGTGGAGCATCAACAATTTGTTCAGAATTCTAAGTCTTGCGTGCAAGGTACACACATGTACTCGCGACAGTGGAATTGAAAGAATAGGGTTCCAAGTAGCATCCTCCTCTGCGCGAGATGGTGCCTTGCTTTGATTGCAGCTCATAATTCCATTGAGCCAGACGTGCATACCCTTCCCTTTTTGTAATTGATTTGAGCCCTTTGCACTCGCCTGCTTACGACCTTTCACCTTGGTTGCTTGTTTGGCCTTCCCCACTGCGACACTTGGCATCCTTGGATGACAACAAAAGATGCATGGAAACAAAGTGTTAGCACCGCTTTTAGTTCCCAACATGCATTTGAGGGTCTTGAGATCACCACCAAGGTGCCACTCTATTTCAAAGTGACCAGTGCCAGGCACATGCAAGACTTCACCATTTGATTGCCTGTGTATCACTCCTTGAATACCTGTACGAGTGAAGTACCACCTTAGATTGTCATGGTCCTCGTGCGGAAGGGTCCATGCCGCCTGCCACCATATGTTCTTCTCAGACTGCACTCTAAAGTAATCTTACTTGCGTCGCTTTGTGTGCAAGTTATTCTTCGCATCACCTGTTTCATCTTCGCCGTCTAAGCTCTTTCGCTTCAATGCCCTGCTCATGAGTGTCAGACTTGTACGTTCCACCCTTTGGCCCTTTACAACCTGACATTCATCCAATTTGAGGACAAATATAGCCTTTCCATCCGTCTCCTCTAATGTCATATCATAAAACTGAATCATAGCTCGTTGAAGCGCCTCCACCTCGACGTAAACATTGTTAAACTTGTTGTAAGCAAAATCTTTTGAATTTGACATTGGCATGCTACCATCCACCCATCTGTAGCCGCCTAGCAAGTCGGCAATATTGTTGTTTGCTGACTTCCTTGCCCCATAACTATACTGTATGGTGTTGGGGAAGTATAGATCGTGTCATTCCTTTGCCTCATAGACATGCTGTGATGCAAGTATACAAAGCCATGTATCCCTTATCACTGATACCTGCTGTGTCGCACACAGTGAGCATGTCAACGACGGGACTGACAATCTGCTCAAATTCCTTGAGAAAATACTTTTGAATCCTGTCACGCAACACACCATTTACTGGATTGGTTATCATATTGATTACTTTCTGCTCTGGAATAATGTGCTCAAGGATAGACTCCTCAGTATTGGAACAACCTAATATTGCTTTAGCACATTCCCTGGACATCACATAGTTCAGAGTCAATGACATAACTATATGAAAAAGGAATGTAATGCTAGTTTTGAAGCTGTGATTACCTTGTTTGATGCACACGTCGCTTGCGAGCCCCCCATCTTTGGAAAGAAGACTCAGAGGCTTGCGCTTTCGCTGCCTTGCATTATATCCCACAGGGAGGTGAGTGAAATGATCGACACGTCGGCGAAGGTTCCAAGTTGAGTTTCGAAGACGGAGATAGTTCTCTATAGCTCGATCCCTGCTTTCCACACCTTCATCAAGCTTCATCTTCTGCTCTGCATCCTCCTTCTCTAGATCCTTGACTCGAGCCAGCATATGTTCCTTTGTGGCCATGAAAGTTGACGCACATTCTTCCTTTTCTACCTTGCATAATTTTAGAAGCTTCCTGAGGTGATTTTGATTTGAGAGTTCCTGCAAGTACAAAGAATAGAGCCTCTGACAATACCCTAAGAAACCATTATAACCATCACCCAAGAAGCATACGACCTGCGTGATATTACGAAAAGGGGGAGGTGCACCAGTCTGTGGATCAAGGGGATAAATGCTTCCATCAGTCCAAAGATCAATGGCTTTTGCACCTTGAAGTCGTAGCACCTCAGCAGGAATACATCCCTTCGTTCGATTACTTCGCATTGTGGCATACTCCTTGTCTAAGTCCACGTGCAAGCGAAACTTTGATTGCTTGTTGGTGATGTCCCGTAGAGCCATTGTACCTAGCAAATGGAGATGGAGATGTAGATGGATACAAAGATGGAAATGTGGATGGTGATGGAGATGATGGAGATGGAGGATGGAGGTGGAGGATGGAAATGTGGATGGTGATGGAGGAGATGAAGATGGAGATGGTGATGGAGATGGAGGTGGAGGAGATGCAGATGGATACAGAGATGGAAATGGAGGCCTTGAGGAGATAGATATGGAGAGCTTCAGCTTGCAAGGATGTGTAGATCTGTACCTTCACAGAAGGGGATGGTGAGCTCTTCCATGAGAGCTGGTGGAGAGGATTATAGATATGGAGAGCTTGCTAGTGATGGAGATGGAGAGCTTCAGCTTGCAAGGATGTGTAGATCTGTACCTTCACAAGACGGGATGGTGAGCTCTTCCATGAGAGCTGGTGGAGAGGATGATGGAGTAGGAGGTCCAGATCTGCAGGCCATGGCTCCTAGAGAGAGAAAAAGAAGCCCTTACCCAAGTAAAACACCCTAAACGCGTTTTAGAGAGAGAGTGAGATCTGCAGCACCTCCAAAAAGGGAGGGAACAAAGTGACAAAAATTTTCAAACATTCTTTGTGAAAGGTACTTCACTACAAGACAAAAAGGCAGTTAGGTCCATATTCCTTCCCAAGGACAGAAGATCTAATGATTAGATCACCTTTTGGCCTATTTTCTTTTTTGTAGAAAAGGAAAAATGCATTTTCAGGCCTAGGCCACTAGCTTGGTCAAAGCTTGATTAGCATTTTAAGCATTTCACTAAGTGTCCAAATAAAAGGGCCCAAGAAGATCCCAAACAAGTCCTAATGCAATCCCCATTAGTGGCTCCATCAACATACTTAACCAATTGATTGGTTGGGGGCATCTACCATGAATAAAGAATCAAGCAATTTGTAAGGTGATTAGTGAATTTTGATCATTTTCTATAATTTCTCAATGTTTCTCTCTTCTCAACCCCTCTCAAGCTTGAGAAGCTTAATTAGAATGGTTTTTGAATGCTGTTGAAGTTAATTAATGAATGGTAGTGAAGAGTTACATAATTTGATGAATGCTATTGAAGTTAATTGATTAATGATAGTTAAGAATTACATAAATTTCCATTTATGCTTAATTCTAATGGTTTTTATGTAATTTCTCTCTCTCACTCAAGAAATGGTCATACTCATGACCCATTCTCAATCCAAATGAAGCTTTTCATAAATCTTTTCCTTAATTCAAGATTAATCTATGCTTGAGGCCAAATTAAGGGCTTTTTTCTATGCTTTTAGTTTATGTATTTCATGAATATTGATGATTCAATCCATTATGGATTAATGATCCAATTAGGGATCATTCTATTTATTTCCTTAATGATAAGCTTTATCCCTTAGAAAATTTGAGATTTATCAATCATAGCAGTGGAGCTATGGCAAATTTTTTATAAAAATATGCATAAAATAATTTCATTCAAAGTATGAAAAGAGGACTTCCTACCATATTCTAGGAATTATCATCCTAGATTAATTGAAAGATATTCATTGTAATCATAGAGAAATTGATTTTTATATTATACATAATTGATTTTCATGCATAGAGGTATGCATAAAAGATTATTATTTTAACTTAAAAGTGTTACTTTTATCATAATTAGATTTCATGCATAGAGGTATGCATAAAAGATTATTATTTTAACATAAAAGTGTTACTTTTATCATAATTAGATTTCATGCATAGAGGTATGCATAAAAGATTATTATTTTAATGTAAAAGTGTTACTTTTATCATCTTTGAATTTCATGCATAGAGGTATGCTTAAAAGATGATTATTTTATTACAAAAGTGTTACTTTTAGCATAATTGGATTTCATGCATAGAGGTATGCATAAAAGATGATTATTTTATTGTAAAAGTGTTACTTTTATCATAATTGGATTTCATGCATAGAGGTATGCATAAAAGTTGATTATTTTATTATAAAACTGTTACTTTTATCATATTTGGATTTCATGCATAGAGGTATGCATAAAAGTTGATTATTTTATTATAAAAGTGTTACTTTTATCATATTTGAATTTCATGCATAGAGGTATGCATAAAAGTTGATTATTTTATTATAAAAGTGTTACTTTTATCATATTAGATTTCATGCATAGAGGTATGCATAAAAGATATTCTTTTTTTACTAAAAGTGTGATTTTCATCATAAATGGATTTTATGCATAACTTAGATGCATAAGAGAAATTCTTTTATTCTAAAAGTGTAATTCCTACCAAATTGAATTTATGCATAAGAAGATGCATAAAAGATTGATTTTAAATTTAAAAGTGTCATTCTCATCTAAATTGAATTTATGCATAGGAAAATGCATAAAAGATTGAAATTTAATTCAAAAGTGTTATTTTCATTTAAAATGAATTTATGCATAGGAAGATGCATAAAAGATTGATTTTTACTTCAAAAGTATTAATCTCCTTAAATAGAATTTATGCATAAATAAATGTGTAAAGAAATCTTATATCAAATATAAGAATTCTCTTGTATTCTATAAATAGATATGAGATGTAATAGGATGTGATAAGAGGTGATAAGATGCTTATGAAATAAGTTAGGAGGTGATAAGATGAATTAAGATGTGATAAGATGTGTATGGGATGAGGTAAGAAGAGTATGTGATAGGATAAGATGTATATGGGTTGTGATGATAGGGCGAGAATGGATGTGATGTAAAACATTAGATGTGAAGGCATATGGGGCTATATGAATGGGAATGTGGAAATGGATGTATGTATGTGGATGTGTGGATGTGGAGATGGGAGTGTGGATGTATGAATGTGAAAATGGATGTATGCATGAAGATGTATATGCATAGATGTGAATGTGGATGTAGATGTGGATGTATAGATGTGAATGGGAATGTGAATGTGGATGTATGTGAATGTGGATGTAGATGTGGATGTATAGATGTGAATGTGGAATGTGGATGTGGATGTGGACGTATGTATGTATGTGGATGTAGATGTGGATGTATAGATGTGAATGGAAATGTGGATATGGATGTATGTATGTATGTGGATGTGGATGTATGAATGAGGACGTGATAGTGGATGTATGCATGTGGATGTGGATGTATGGATGTGGATATGGATGTGTATGTATGAATGTGGATATGGGATGTGGATGTGGATGTATGGATGTGGATGTGGATGTATGGATGTGGATGTGGATGTGTATGTATGAATGTGGATATCGGATGTGGATGTATAAATGAGGATGTGAAAATGGAGGTAAGCATGTAAATGTGGATGTATGGATGTGAATGTGGATGTGGATGTGGATGTATGGATGTGGTTATGGATGTGTATGTATGAATGTGGATATGGGATGTGGATGTATAAATGAGGATGTGAAAATGGCGGTAAGCATGTAAATGTGGATGTATGGATGTGATTGTGGATGTGGATGTGGATGTATGGATGTGGATATGGATGTGTATGTATGAATGTGGATATGGGATGTGGATGTATAAATGAGGATGTAAAAATGGATGTATGCATGTAGATGTGGATGTATGGATGTGAATGTGAATGTGTATATAAATTAATGTGTCGTCGATATGAGGAAATGGATGAGAATGAGTACACATTGAATAGAATATGGAATAAGTAATGTGGACTAAGGACGGATAATGTGGAAAGACGAGAGTTCGATTTAGAAACTGTATTTTGTGTGACTGTTTGTAAATGACTGTTTTATGTTAAGAATGCTGGGGAAGCATTTTGACCGTCTTGTGGATTAAGGTCATGAAGACCTAACTGTTAAAGTTGCAACTGCTGACGGAGAGTCAATGGAGGACGTCTCGCGTAGCAAGGTCGACCGAGGTCTTGACCAGCCTCGGTTCGATTTAAATGGTGAGCTTCCGGTACGGTGGATGAGGGACCAAGGAAGCAGCCTATGAGTGAAGCGCTAGGTCACCTGCGAAGGATCCTAGAGGGTGCTGACCATACGGTGCTCGGGCTCTGAGTCGCCGAAGATACCCACACGTGCATCGTGGAAGATATTGGAATAAAGAATAAGAATTGTTTTCTGAAACTGGGCATGGATCTGGTTGATTGACCTTGCTGGTTCTCAACGGATGAGTCCATGGCTCTTTTATATGGATCTGTGGGTTGATCTTGCTGATCTTCCACGGAGATTCCATTATGTTATATGAATATATTGCCGATTACTATGAGCTAGGAACTATGGAAAAGGCCCCTGAGTGAACAGGTGGTGAGCGTTCTGGTTGCCAATGATGCCATAAGTATATCGATGAATGAATGACTGGAAATAAGGATGAACCAGAGACTATGAGGATTGTCATCAGTGATATAATGGTTTCATTAAAGGATTGTTTTAAAGTTAGCTGATGCTAAGAAAAAGGCAATTTCATATTGGGTGTGTAAGTGGTGTGACTAGTTTTATGTTTGCATGAACTTCCGGCTAGGGGACCTTGGAACTCTTTTCCTTGGTACCTGGGACAAAACCTAACCAAATTCTTAATTGGATCCCATCACTACAGTGGTTGGACGGTTGGCTAACCCATGGGACTGGATGGGGTTAGGCTGGACTGATGGATCTATAAATCGAGACTCAATTTCTGTTTACGATAGATAAAGTAAATCCCGAATAGTATTTGTTCTATGGATAGGAATCAACGGCTGTGCCTCTTAATGGGGAAAAAAGCGTTGATCCCAAATGATCCAAGTGCAAGTTTCTTCCCTGATCTGACCGAGTATCTTTATAGGTGCAGTCGGCGGATCAGCTTGTTCAGTAATGGTCTTGACTACGTTAGAGTAAAGAGTTATCCTGGTGGAATCGCCCATACTTTCCGGGTGAAGGAAGTTTTTCCGGGTTCGGTTTTGGAAAAACCGACGGATTAGTCTCTTGTCCGGATATCCATGGGTGAGGCCCCGAGTGTGGGACCCCTGTCTCGTGCGAGAAGTTCTACTTTCGCTGCTAGTACACCGAATCCGTTGCTCGGTGGGAAGAGGGATCTACAGAATATCTCATATTTTTAATATTGCTCATAGTTTTTTACTAATAAACCTTGTACATTTTCAACTCTTCATCTTATGTGAGCATTTACTCATTTTTGGGTATCTTCTTTTACAAATTGGATTTATCTCCTCCCTACACATGGATTGATGCTATTGGCCCATAGGAACCTTAATTGGACCATAATCCAAAAATTTCTGAAAATCTAGACCCTTAGGCTAAGGTCCTTTATACCCATTTCCAATTAATTCCAATTGTACATTGGAAAGTTCTTTTTGAATTTCTGTTTCACGAGAACTTATTTTAATAAGATGAGATAATTTTCTATCCAGAAATATTCAAAATCTGAATATTCTCTCTCTAGAATATTTTCTCTCTCTATGCCAAAACAGGCAGAGACAAGATCTCTTATATTTCTAAAGAGGGAATTGATTACAGGGGAAGATACTAGACATCAAAAAGGGGTCGGGGGAGGAATCTTACATTAATAAATCTGTATCTTCATAATTTTATTTTGGGTGCATATTGTGAAATGTCTTAAACCTATGCTCATTTGGTAACCCATGTACTCGTGTCCACTCACAAGTCAATTTGGAACTTTGGATCATCGTCAAGGTTTGTTCAAACTTTCCAATTTTGGCATCTTTTTCAAGCTTATTAGTCATCCGAGTTCCAAAATGATTCAATCATAGCCTATTCAAGCTTGTTGCCCAAATTTTAAAACATCCCAATCGTCATTGCCTTTTTTTGACCAACATCATGCCCATTTTTTAGCATTTTCTTCATAGAGTACTTTCAAAATTTTAAAATGCCTCTCAAAAATTACACTAGAATACAAAAAATCTTGCTATATTTTATCAAACTAGTTAGTCTCTATATTTATCAAACTAGTCGATTTTGAAGGGCAAGGTTGCCCATCAAAAATCAAGCCAAGCTTGATTTCAATTCTATACAAAATGCGCCTAAGAACTTAGTCAATTTGCAACTTTGCATTTTTTTGCAACCTCCATTCGTCTCAAATATGGCACCAAAATGTTATTTGCATTTCCATTAAATATATTTTCTGAGATTTTCAAGAATAGGAGTGTTTTTCTAAGGTTCTATTTTGGTATGGCTTGAAAAAGTCAATGAGATGATGACCCTACATATGCTTGCTATTTGCATGCATTCACCCCTCCATGTCCTCTCTATTTAAGGCAATGAAATGATGACTTGCATATGCTTTCTATTTCCATGGATTCAATCATACCCTTTCTATTTAAGGTCTCATAATTCTCTCTAAAATGCCATAAACAGCTCATTTGATGAGTAAAGGGAGAATTCTCTATAAAAATCCATAAACGGTTCATTTTACGAGTACATGGAGGGAGAGAGAAGGAGGAGAAGGAGGGGGTGGCCGTGGATATATGCATCTACCATGTGTGTAGTTGTAGGTTGTTATTTTGTGCCAATGATACCGTTCGTTACATTAACTACTCAAAAGAGCACATCACAAAGGTATGGATTTGAGTATGGAAACATGCAAGTGTATTTCTCAAGGTATGTAGTAACAAATTTTGTGTGTTTTGAAAGCTACTTCAACAAAGAAGGTACCCTGTGTGTTTAGTCATGGCGCTCTGCATGTAGGCATGCCTAGCATAGTGTCCATTCAGCTAGCAAATAATTGTATATTACATTGTTTGGCATGGAGCACTCTGCATGTAGTCATGGCACTCTGTATGTAGGCATGCCTAGCATGGTGTCCATTAAGGCAGCAAATAATTATGTAGTACGTTGTTTGGCATGGAGCACTCTACATTATTTGGCATGCCTAGCATAGTGTCCATTTAGCCAGCAATAATTGTGTATTTACATCTTTCCTCCCATTGTTTGGCATGGAGCACGGTCCTAACACACAATTGAAGACATTGTAGAGATGTGTGGGGTGGGGGGCGGCCACGCGGGGGAGGGGGGGCATTGTGGGGAGCAGTGCTTGAAAAACATATTTTTTTCAATACCTAAAATGAAAGGCAATGCTTAAGCTCAACTAGTATTTAGAAATAAAATTTATACAAATTCCAGGATTTATAACTAAAACGTACATAGTTCATCCCTTAAAGTTAAAGGCAACGTGAGATTCCAACTGGGATTTTTGAATTTGAGCCGAGAAAATTACACTACAACCAGGTTATGTGAGCACTGGTGGGGACCCCCCAGCAGAGGGTCATTTTTGCGTATGCGTGTCCTTTCAAGTTTCACATGATAGTATGGACAGCTCATAGCCATACAAAGAATCCAGATTTCGCCTCTATATGCCCATGTGACTAATTGGCTGCCCAGTGCCAACCATCATCAATGCCAATCACCTTTTTGTACAAACACACTACATCAGTTTCTTCCCAATGAATCTCTTCATTCGTATCCTGATTCACATGGCCAACAATCCCCTCTCTTAATCGTATCTCCCTACGCCCTTTGCATTTGTGTTGTGTTGTGTGCGCTATTATCCATCGTGTAGCCCCTAGGTATCGAACCCAGGTTCTCATCGTGGAACCTGACGGTTCTTACCATGGTATAATAATAATAACTACATGAACACAACTGGTTTACATCAACTTTCTAAACAAAGAAAAAGTAGTGCATCTGCTTAGGCCTCCCTTAGAATAACATCGATATCTCTATATTATAATAATAAAATACACATGACTTGTGTTAGCCATGCTTTGCATCAATGAAGGTGATGGTATTATTTATGTTGGTTTCAAAGATTCATGGTATTATTTATGTTCTTTTCAAAGGCCCGTTATTCAACTTTGATCAGATTCAATTCTATTATAATAAACTTTTATTTTTACAAGTCGATTCGGAGCTTTGGATCATCTTCAAGGTTTGTTCAAATTTCCCAATCTTGGCCACCTTTTCAAGCTTATAAGCCATCTAAGTTTCAAAAAAATTCAATCATATCCAAAAAAAAATTCAAGCTTATTGCCCAAATCTCAAAACATCTCAATCCCATCCAAAATGCACCTTAGAGCTTAGTAGTCAATTTTCAACTTTGCATGTTTTTTCAAGCTCCTTTCAACGTTGCCCAAATTTCAAAATGTTTCAATCCTAAACGAAAAGCTTCCTGGACTCGTGTCCACTTAGATGTTGGCACTAGTAAGTATATGACATTTATTTTGTCTTAAATAAGTAGGTGACCTTACTTTATAGAATTATTTTAAATAAGTCTATATATATGCTCTACACAATACCTAATACCTCATATTATTTTCATGAGTTATGACTCTCTATTTGTAAGCTGCATAATTTAATTACATGTAAAGTACATTCACACACAATTGATAACAATGAGCCATGGGTGAAGAACTTCACATATTAATACCTCTTGGGCCCTATATCTCATGAAACCCTATAACTCAACCTTAGGCTTCATGTTGATACTTTCACTTTTTCAAAAGGTGTCCTGTTTGCAACCTTGCCTATTATATTTTTAGGCATCATAGGAAGCCCAAAATGAGCTTCAAATTTAAGGCCTACTCAAGAGAATTATTGGAGTCTCCCATTCAACATTTTATCAAGCGTGGAGTGGGAGAGTTTGAGGCTCCATAAGATTTTCCCAAATGGGAAAATGATGAAGCCTTCAAATGTGAAACTAATATCTTGGGGCTCTTGAGCTTGCAACATGCGACCTTACTCAATTGGTCTTGACAATAGCCGAATTGAATGTTTTATGTTCACCTTGCCAAATTGGATCTAGGATTTCTAATTTTTTGATTACCATTCATAATCTTAGATCCTTTTATTTTATAGATACGATTGAATAAAAAAATCAAAATTTGATAAATTTTAATTTGTTTATATATTTGTTTAATTTGTTTATATATTTTAAAATATTTATAATTTGAAATAAAACTACAAGATATTAATACCTAATTTTTAATGTTTCTTAAATAGTAGATATAATAAATCACTAAATTATAAATATTTTCATTAAATATTCTTTAAATACTTCATCTTAAAATACCTTTGCACTTAGAATAATTTTTAGATTGTGTCCTAAGTATACCCTACGAGCATAGGGAATTTCACCCTACTTTTACACACACACATAAGTACCACAAGTGGGTACCACTGAAGTCTAGGAAAAATGGTTCACTCTTCTGAAGGGTGATGGGAAGAAACCAAAGGAGCAATTTGAGGGGAAGGGGAAAGAGCTTGTAATATACAAGGGGTCATCAATGGACCTAATCCCTGATGATGAGCATGCTTGGGTAGCCACGAAGAAGCTAGAAGATCTTGTAATATACAAGGGGACATGAATGGACCTAATCCTTGATGATGAGCATTTTTGGGCGGCCACAAAGACGCTAGAAGAAAGGGCTAGAATTCCTCCCACCAGACCCTCTAGTTCTTCGAATTGGGCTGCCGTAAGAGTTAAAATACAAGAGCAAAAGGAGAAAGAATGACGGTTAATGAGATGAATGTCTCTCTAACAATAGCCCATGCTGATCTAAAGAAGAGACAAGATCAATTGGATGCCATGAGAAGAACACATGTAGAGGAGTTGAAGGCAACCAAGGACAAACTCAGGAAAAGGCAAGAACAGGTGGAAGCCATGAAGAAAGCACATGCTATAGAAGCACGGAATAAATAAAAAATGATTGAAGAATTGCAAGGATGGGCCAAAAGGGAGAAAAGGGGAAAAGAAGCACTGCAACAAATACTCTAGGAAGAGAGGAGGCAAAAGATCACAAGTGTCTAGAAAGAGACATCCCTCAACCACATATGGAACTTAATTTAAGTTGTGACCAAACATAGCGTGTATGTGGGGGTGGGTCCCCCCCACATGCTTGCAAACTTTGGTCACCATCGGAGCATGTTGGGATACGATGGCATAGGGAAGAGTGGGATTTTCCGTGGCCTCTCAAGCACTGAGAGACTTGAAAAATCAGCAATTGATGTTAATTGCTAATCCAAACATGCTCTGATGCTCAACAAACTTTTAAGCATATGGTAGTGGGTCCCCAGTACATTCTCTCAAAGTTTGCTCACCATTGGAGCAAGTTTGGGTACGATGGCATGGGGAAGAGAAGGATTTTCCATGGCCTCTCGAGCACTAAGAGACTTAAAAAATCAGCACTAGGCACTAATTGCTAATCTAAATATGCTTTGATACTGAACAAACTTTGCAAGCATGTGGGGGTGGGACCCCCCCATGCTCGCAAAGTTTGGTCAACCAAATGAGTGCAAGTTTGGGTACGATGCATGGGGAAGAGCAGGATTTTCCATGGCCTCTCATGAACTAAGAGACTTGAAAAATCTGTGTTGGGCGCTAATTACTAACCCAAATATACTCCAATGGTGGTGGTTTGCGAGAATGTGAGGGTGGGTCCCCCCCACATGCTCACAAAGTTTTCTCACCATTGGAGCAAGTTTGGGTATGATGGCATGGGGAAGAGAGGGATTTTCCATGGCCTCTCAAGCGCTAAGAGACTTGGAGAATCCATAGTGGGTGCTATTTCTAACCCAAAGATGCTCTGATGCAGCCCAAACTTTGCAAAAGCATGTTGTCGTGGGTCCCCCCCACATGCTCGGAAAGTTTGGTCACCAGCAATGCATGTTTGGGTACGATTGCAAGGGGAGAAGAGCGGGATTTTCCATGTTTGGGTGTACGATTGCATGGGGAGAAGTGTGGGATTTTCCATGGTCTCTCGAGAACTAAGCCTGACTTGAAAAATCCATGCTGGGCACTAATTAACATACTATGATATGCTGACTAAACTTTGCAAGCATATGGGGGTGGGTCCCCCCTACATGCTCACAAAGTTTGGTCACCATCAGAGCATGTTTGGATACGATGGCATGGGGAAGAGCGGGATTTCCATGGCCTCTCGAGCACTACAAAACTTGAAAAATCCGTGTTGGGCACTGATTGCTAATCTAAAAATTCTCTGATGTTGACCAAACTTTGCAAGCATGAGGGGGTGGGTCCCACCTACATGCTCGCAAAGTTTGTTACCATCCAAGCAAGTTTGGGTACGATGGCATGGGGAAGAGCAGGATTTTCCATGGCCTCTCGAGCACTAAGGGACTTGAAAAATATGCACTAGGAACTAATTGCTAATTCACCAATGCATTGATATTGACCACCAAAATTTACAAGTAAATGGGGTGGGGTCTCCCCCACATGCTTGTAAAGTTTGGTCACCATTGGAGCAAGTTTAGGTATGATGGCATGGTGAAGAGGGGGATTTTCCATGGCCTCTCAAGCACTAAGAGACTTGAAAAATCGACAACGGGCGCTAATTGCTAACCCAAACATTATACTCCAAGTAAACTCCTAAACCTATGAAGCTTCTATGTGCCCAATGCCTTCGTGATGTCAGCCAATGTATTCTTTGTGCCCTGACATATACCAAATCTACATCTCTTGCTGGAACCTTCTCCCTCATAAAGTGATAATGCACCTCAATATAATTTGTTCTAGCATGATATACTAGGTTAATGGCCAGCTGTATGCTGCTCATGTTGTCACAATATATGACAACTGCCCTATCCACACGGGCTCTCCCATGTCACCAAGTCAAGCTGCCATACTGCCTCTGTACTCGACAAGGCAACTGTTAGCTGCTTCTTACTGCTCCAACTCATAATAATATAAAACCACTAGAAGATCTCCTTTCTATAATACTACCAGCCCAATCAGCATCTCTGTACCCATGCAACTATATCTCTATACCAGCCTCATAGAAAAGTCCATAATCAATTGTGGACTTTATGTACCTGAGGATCCGTCTAGTTGCAACCAAGTGTGGCTTCCTAGGGGCCTGCATAAACTAACTCACAAGTCCAACATCATAGCTCAAGTATGGCCTTGTAATGGTCATGTAGATCAAACTACCCACTATGCACCTGTATGTAGTCGGGTCCTCCAAAATCTCACGTGTATCTGCAAAAAACTTTGTGTTATGCTCCAATGGGACTAAAATAGGCTTACAGCCTGTCATACCATACTTGGACAACATGTCCAAGCCATACTGCCTCTGCAATAGCAAAATGCCATGAGGTGATCTTACCACCTCTATGCCCAAGAAATACCACAGCTCACCCAAATCCTTCATCTCAAACTTCTGCATCAAGAGCATCCTGACATCATGTATGTCTGCATCACTATCACTAGTGATAATCAAGTCATCCACATAGATGACTAATAGCATGATCCCTCTATCTATCTTTTTCACATATAGTGAAAAATTTGCATTGGATATCTGAAATCCAATGGTAACAAGATACTCCCCGATCTTGTTTGACCATGCTCTAGATGCCTACTTCAGTCATACAAGGCTTTATGTAACTTGCACACAAAATTTGAATGTGCATCACTCTCATAACCCAGAGGCTACATCATGTACACTTCTTCTTGTAAATCACAATTCAAGAAAGAATTCTTTACATCCATTTGATGTAAAGACCAACCCTTTGCTACAGCCATAGCAATGACAACTCTCATGATTGCCATTCTTGCAACCGGGCTAAATGTCTCCTCATAGTCTATGCCATAAGTCTGCGCATAGCCCTTGGTAACCAATATTGCCTTGCACCTACTCATCACTGAACCATCACCATTGTGTTTGACTTTATACACCCACTTACATCCAATTGCCTTCTTTTACTTAGGCAAAGGCACTAACTCCCATGTTGTATTTGCATCCAATGCTGCCATCTCCTCATCCATGGCATCTTCACATTTCTTGTTTCCAATTGCTTGCTCAAAGCAAGTGGGCTCAACCTCTTGTATTGCTTTTACCATGTAAGCATAATGATGGGCTATATATCCATCATATCTGAACCTGTCACAATAGGGTATCTAACCCTCCTAGACCTACGTATACCTGGATCACTGCCAGGTGTCCTCAAAACAACCCTGGTTCTCCTTACACCAGGAGTAACCACAGAGAGAATACCAAGCTCCTCATTAAGGGTCTACTCAGAGCCACTAGAGTAACCATCCACATATGAGTGATGTGCAGATAGATTAGGCATAAAAAGTTGATCTACATTTTCCTTCCCTTTCTGTGATACATGTGTACATGCATCATTCCTCAACCTGCTTGAGCATGGACTAACATTTGATCCACTGCTCGAGGACTGGGCCAAGTCCACTCAGCATCTATGATTGCTTCTCTACCTGTGGTGCAACATCAGCACTTCTTACATGTGCATCTTTTGTTGCCTTCACTACTAGTGCATACCAGCTACTCATCTCATCAAAGAGAACACCTCTGCGTACTCACATCTCATGAGTGCTAGGGTTATAGCATCTATAACCTTTTTGCTCCATAGCATAACCAATGAAGATTCATTTTTTCTACCTTTGGATCCAACTTTTTTCTCACTTCATCAAGAACATGTACATATGCAATACACCCAAACACTTTTTCAAGTGAGACACATCTGATCTTATGCATATACTCTTCTGTTCAGGAGTCATACCATGAGTATCTTGTTCATAATGTACAGAGCAGTTGATACTGCTTCTGCCACCAAAAGTAATGTGGCATATTCTTTTCAGCCATCAAGGCACGTGCCACTTTTGCAATGTGCCTGTTTTTCCTTTTTGCAACACCATTCTGTTTTGCGGAGTGTACCTGTACCTGCACGTAAACTGCCTCTTGATTCCTTGCTTTCTCAGGAAATCATTGAACTCATTGGAGAAATATTCTCTCCCACCATCTGATCTTAGGAATTTTATTTGCATGCCTTTTTCCTTCTCGATCAAGGCTTTAAATCTTTGAAAGTAAGCAAACACCTCACTTTTCTCCTTCATCAAATAAACCCACACTTTCCTAGTGTGGTCATTAATGAATGTACATAGTACCTGCAACCTGCAATTGTTGCAGTCTTGGTCAATCCCCATACAGCTGAATGTATGACATCCAATGGCCTTGCACAGACATGTTTTTCATGTGGGAAAGCATATTTGACCTGTTTACCAAGTTTGCATTCTTCACATACCTTATGCATACCATCAACCTTAAACTTTGGCAAACCTACAATAATATTTTGGGCCTGCATAAACTTTAGCCACTGTACATTCACATGACCAATGCGCTTGTGCCATATGTCAATATCTGCGCATAGCTATCTTTATCTCAGGCATGTTTACATCCAAAGTAAACATCCTGCCATTTCGGTTACCCTTTGCAACCAAGCAACACTTATTTGGTGAAGTACCTTGCAAATGTACTTCATGTTTCAAATATTACAAAGAATCTGGTTTTAGTTGGCCAGATGATTGAGCAGGGTTTTCAGGTCCGCTTTAACCTCGATGATGACTGTTATGTAGAAGACTTTAAAGATAAGTGTAGGTTGGTTTCAAAAGGCAACAAAGTGGACATAATGTTTACATTGAATGTAAATATGCTTGAAGTGAGTGCTGCAATGTTTGCAAATGGTTCATGAGTTGTGACATTTAGTATATTAAGATAATTGGGCATGTAAATGTGCAAAGAATGAAGTCTATATACACCAAAGAAATTGCTCAGGGGGTGCACTGCTAAGAAACACTATGTGTCACGTGCGTTCAAGGGGTATTTAAAAAACCCCCTTATCTATAATTTTTTCATGAATAAAATGATCCCTTTTTCTTTATGGACTTATAGGTTTTTTTAAAATCAATTTAAAAAATCTATTTTGTTAATGTGTTTTTATAAATTTACCTTAAAATTTTGAATTAAAAAACCCCTTCATTTGAACTCATGTGCTATACTTACAAATTTTTAGGTGAACCCCTCGAGAAAAATTATGATAGGGCTGCCTAATTTTAAGGTTGAAGGTATGCAGAAAGTATGTGAAGCATGTTAATTTGGAAAGAAAATAAGTCATGTATCTCCACATGACAGAAATGTGAGCAGGAATGTACAAGATGATGTGTATTTAAATGTGTGGGGTCTTGCAAAGAGTATGTCTATGGGTGCGACAGTAGGTACTACGTAACATTCATTGATGAGACCACATGAGGAAAGTATGAATGTATTTCATGAAGGAGAAGAGTGAAGTGTGCACTCATTTTTTAGAATTTTAGATAGGAAAGCACGTGAAGTACCTCCTAAGGTCAGATGGAGGGGGAGAATACTTCTCCAATGAGTTCTTTGAATTCTGACAAAACAATGGAATTCATTTGGCAATTTACATATAGATACACTCCACAGCAAAATGGAGTTACTGAGCAAAAAAACAAGCACATTATAGAGATAGCACGAGCATTGATTGGCACAGAGAAGAATATACCACATAGAATTCATTGGCAATTTACATATAGATACACTCCACAGCAAAATGGAGTTACTGAGCAAAAAAACAAGCACATTATAGAGATAGCACGAGCATTGATTGGCACCGAGAAGAATATACCACATAGAATTCATTGGCAATTTACATATAGATACACTCCACAGCAAAATGGAGTTACTGAGCAAAAAAACAAGCACATTATAGAGATAGCACGAGCATTGATTGGCACAGAGAAGAATATACCACATAGCTATTGGGTTGAGGCTGTGTCTATAGCAATTTATATCATGAATAGGACTCCTATTGTGGTCATACATGATGTAATGCCAAAGGAGAAGTTTACTGGCAAGAAACCTGATTTGTCTCACTGAATGTATTTCATATATGCATGTGCCATATGAGTTGCATACTAACTTGAATGTATTTCATATGTGCATGTGTCAGATGATTTGCTTACTAACTTGGATCCAAAGGCAAAAAAAAATGTGTGTTTATTGGGTATTCCCTTGAGCAAAAGGGATATATATGCTATAATCCTACTACGTGTGTGAATCGAGGGTAAGTAGGTATGTTGTATTTGATGAGATGAGCAGTTGGTATGATGCTGAAAAAGATGTTGTTAGGGCTAATGTAATGCAAGTCAGCAAATCACAGTCATTGAGTGAACTAGGAGAGTCCTCATCTAGCAGTTCTGTTGATAGACCATGGAGGACTGGTAGGTTGCGTCATAATACCAGTCCCCTGGAATGTAGTTGGTACATCACATAACTGCAAAGAGAAAGTGGTTGTGCCCCTTGGTATGCCTGATATTTCTGTTGGTCATTCTCTTATTGATGGAGAGTCTAGTGGCTCGGAGATGAGCCTTGAGTGATGAGGATCTTGTGATTCCAACAATGAAGACACGTGGTGTGAAGAAGGCTATGGAAGCCATGAATGCAAAGTTACAAAGATCTAGAAGAGTCAAAAACCCTGTGCAGTGGTTGACTTATGATGGTTTTGTGGCAATTATGCTTATATGGCAAAAGTTGTGCAAGTTGTAAAACCCACATGTTTTGCTGAGGCTATTGGAAATGTGTGTTGGTGGGAGAATGCTATTGATGGGGAGATGGATGCATTGTATGAAATGAGACTTGGGATTTGGTGCCATTGCCTGAAGGCAAGAAAGATATTGGCTGTAAGTGGGTGTATAAGGTGAAACATAACATTCATGGGAGCATAAGCAGGTACAAGGCTAGATTGGTAGAAGCCAAAGGACATGCACAGACACATAGGGTTGATTATGAGGAGACACTTGCCCTGATTGCAAAGATGGCAACTATGAGAGTTGTGATTGTAGTGGCTGCAGCTAAAGGCTGGGTTTTACATCTAATGGATGTAAAAAATGTGTTCTTGCATGGTGACTTGCAAGAAGAAGTGTATATGGATCAGCCACTTGGTTTTGAGGATACAGGTCACGTGGAGTATATATGTAATCTTTGTAAGGCTTTGTATGGGTTGAAGCAAGCTCCACAAGCATGGCATGACAAAATTGCTAAGTATCTTGTCACTATTGGTTCTCATATGGTAGATGCAGATCACTCTTTGTATGTGCACAAGAGTGATAAGGGTATTGTGATCATCACTATCTATGTAGATGATCTTAGTGTTGTGGGTGACAACTTGGTTGATATTGAGCATGTGAAAAGTCTTCTCAAAAGGAAGTTTGAGATGAAGGATTTAGGATATCTATGCTACTTTTTGGGAATAATTTGAAGTCATTCACACACCTGATGGTATTTGGCTCGTAGAGACAATGTGTATTGGACATGTCGTCCAAGTATGGGATGGTTGATTGTAAGTCAATCTCGGTGTTGTTAGATCAAAATGGCAAGCTTAGTATGGATGCAGGTTATGTGTTGGTGGAGGATCCCACTATGTACAGGAAGATTGTGGGGAGTTTGATCTATTTCATGATCAAGAGGCCAGTTTTTAGTTAGACTGTTGACTTAGAGAGCCAGTTTATGTAGGTTCTGCGTAAACCACATCTTGACAGTGTGCAACACACACTTTAGTATTTGAGGGCCACTGTTTATTATGCATTGTTTTATGCAACAGGTGTACCATTGGAGCTATATGGGTACACAGATGTGCAGATTGGGCAAGTAGCATCTCAAAGAAGAGATCTACCGGTGGATTTATGTTTTTATTGGGGAGTTCTACTGTGATATGGAGCAGTAAGAAGTAGCCCACAGTTGCCTTGTCGAGTATATAGAGGTAGAGTATAGAGGAGCTACGGTCGCAACATGTGAGGTAGCTTGGTTACGCAAGCTACTTGCTTATTTGGGGTTGCATGTGGAGTAGCACATCCCAAGATGCAATCAGAATCAATTTGCAATTTGTATTGTCTATTCTTCGAATCTAATGAACAATTGGTAGCACTTAACCATGATCGACCAAGAACAACCTCTACCACTGCCTTGGACTTACTAGCCACATAAAAGGGAACTGACATATGGTGATCCTGAATGGACATCATAATGACACATTTTTCCTCTATAGGGTTATCTTCACCTGAGAAGCTTCGTAAGTCAATAGGAATGTGCACAAGTGTTGGTTGTCCCAAGGGTACCCATGTGTCAAATGAGAGAATATTATAATCTGCACCAGAGTCAATTAAGGCAGAGACAAAGTAGGTAGTCTCATGAAGATGAAGACACACGTGAATATTAAAAGGATCGACATATTGTTCAGTAGCCAACTGTAAGGTCAACACAGAAGCCTTGCAATGCTCCTTGGCTTTTGCAACTCTAGCTTTAGCTTCTTCTTGAGTCTGACATTTAAGCTAGGTCATATGCTTCTTTCCATGTATGGGCAGCATGCATTTGTTGAAGCATGGCTTCAGTTAATAGTTCATTGTATTTCTTGAGACAACTTCCATTAATGAAGTTAGGCATTTGCTCACCTTCTAGTGTCTCTAAACGCACTGCACCACTAGGAGTAAGCTCATTAATCAAAAACGGTCCTAAGCCATGTCTCTTGAGCTTTCGCTTATGCTTCTTAAGTGTGTACAAGAGCACAAGGTCCCCTTTTTTGAATCGGCTAGTTGTGACATTTCGATCATACCATTGCTTTTGTCTCCTCTTCTCGGCATACATCCCCATTACCGCCAATAAGCGGGTCTCATCAAGCTTTTCTAATTCATCAATGCATTGAGAAAGCTCATGACCAGTCCAATTGTTTAGCAACTCGTAGAGTAGGTACAAGAAATTCAATGGGAAGAATTGCATCTAGCCCAAAAGCAAGCTCAAATGGGATTGTGCCCACAGATGTTTTATAGGCTGTTCTATATGCCCAAAGAACTGAGTGCAACTTTTGCTCCCATGTCCCTCAACAATCTTTATGAGTGCTATGCAGAGAATCTTGTTAGTACTCTCAGCTTGATCATTGGTTCTTGGAATGATAGGGTGCAGAACGCTTGTGAATTACCAGAAATTATTGAAGTAAAAACTCTATGACCTCATTCACAAAGTGCACACCTTGATCACTAACGATTTCAATAGGTAAGCCATAGCATGTAAACACGTACTCATACAAGAACTTGGCTGTGGTTCTGGCATCATTTTTGACTGTAGCCTTTGCCTCTCCCCATTTGGTCAATATATTCGGCATGCGTGTGACGAGCTGGAGGTTTAATGGGACCGACAAAGTCAATACCCCATTTGGCAAACGCACGTGTGCTTAACATAGGCCGCAATGGCATATTGTCCTTTGTGGGAGTTTTGGTCCTTTGATAATCGTCACAACGTTTCACATATTCTTCGGTATCCATTTGTAAGGTTGGCCACCAAAGCCCAGACCACCTTGTCAACTTAGCTGTGGTATTTCCCGAAAAGTGCCCACCCCCAACACTTGCATGTGTATGAGTCAAGATTTTCAAGTAGTCAGCTTCACATACACACATGCGCAAGTTGCCATCCTTGCCCCTCTTATAGAGTTAGCCCTCTATCAGCATATAGTTGGCCGTGTCAACTTCAATAGCACGCTTTCGATGTTTAGGAATTGTTCGATCAGTATGACCATGCTTAAGATAGTCCACAATATACTTACTCCAACTTGGTGTAAATGAAATTTGAAATAATGTGACATTATGAATTGGTTGTTGAATATGACATGAAGCATAGTTACGAACAAATTTTTCATCATCCGCATGCATGGTAGGCCACCATTGCCCATCCTGAGTTATACGTCGCACACAAGTAGTAGCTGATGCATGGATTCCACCACCCTCATGTGCCCATTCCAAGATCTCCTCATATTGGTCAGGGTTAGGTATAAGCCGCAACACTCCATCATTACCCTCATGATATAATCTCCCTGAGATTAACTTGAATGGTCACCATAGGTCCACATTAGGACCCGCTAGTTGTATCTGCCCACTTGTCAAAATTTCTAAGATGGGTTCATACCATTTAGGAGCTGTCTCTACAAGGAAAAGTGTTGAATCTAACATATCATCATCCACACCCACAAGAGCTTCTCCAGAGGTGATTCGAGATAAATGATCTACCCTAAGATGAGTTGTTCCTTTTCGAACTGCCACTTCAAAATCAAACTCAAGAAGGATGACAAACCACCTCACAATCCTTCCAGTTGCACAAGGCTTATTCACCAAATATAGCAATGCTTGATGTTCCACAAAAAATATAAATTTGTTTGCCAAAAGGTAATGGTGAAACTTTTTCACTGCATATATCATGGGCAAACCTTCTCGTTCTGTTGTGGTATAATTCTTTTCAACATTGTTTAACTGTCGACTAGCATAAGAGATTGGGAAATCCTTATTATGTTCTCCCAATTGAGCCAAAATACATCCAATTGCAAAGTTTGAAGCATCAATATGGACATGAAAGATTTGGTTCCAATCTGGTGCCCGTAATATGGGTGCAGACACTAATGCTTGCTTCAACTTTTCAAAGGATTCTTGACACTCGTCAGTCTAATTAAACTTTACAAGAAGAGCATACAATGGTCTGGTGTTGCGTGATGAGTGGTAATCAATGCAAGGATGCAACACAAAGATGGAAGCAGGAAAACAAGAGACTTGACATTCTTATTTAGGGCTCTTGTAAAGAGTTCCAAGTTGTAGATGAGTGTGGGAGTGGGCTTGAGAATAATCCCACATGGGAAGTTTTGGGAGTTTTAAGAGTTTTAGGAGTTTTAGTATAAATAGTGGCTCATTGGAGAGCTTATGGACACTTTGGGCTAAACTCATGTTTGAGCTCTCTTGAGACTAGCTCTCCCTCTTGTTCATAGAGGTGCAAGCTCTTCTCTCTCCCCATCTACACTATTGTATGAGCAATGCTCTTCTATTTCAATGCAATGACATGATGTTTTTCTCTCTTCTCATCTCTATTCTCTAGTGTGCATGCTTCTTTGTTGATGCTTGTGGATTCTCTATTAGGCTTTGTGTGGTAGTGGATTCAAGCTTAAGCTTCTCCATAGCTTGTAGCTTATCCATGGGCAAGGCATTGCTTGAGTAGTGAATGCATGTTTATTTCAAGTTCCATTAAGCTTCAAGGTTTGTGTGCATGCTAGGGAAGTAAGTGCTTGAGAATGAAGTATGCTTTGAGCTTGTGAATGCATTAGCTTAGCTTTCTTCTTGTATTGGATGCATGAATGAGTGGGATGATGAGCGAATGAGCTATGGCAAGATTGAGCTTGTGTGTGTAAAGTCTATGTCAAGGTAGTGGTGTTCATAGCATTTTCTCCATTCGTGGATAAGCTTTCGTGCACCGGTACGGGTTGAATCCCTAGCTCCAAAAGGGATGCAAATCCCATTGGATTGAGCTACACACGGATCATGCTACTCTTGCTACAAGTGTAGAGAGTCTTAGAAGACTCAAAACCGGTTGAGAAGCTTGAATTACTACCACTAATTCTTTTTGTTTTTAGGTTTAGGGTTAGCACGAGTGTGGAATCTCGGAGCTAGTGATTAGAAGAGAAAAAGTAGATTAGTACTTACTTGTGCGGTTGAGATGGTTGCTTTCATTATTGTGTTCATGTTTTGTTCATAGATTAGAGTTAGAAAAATTAGTTTTAAAGTGCTTTGTGGCTGGTCTTGTGTGCACGGCAGCAAAGAGACTCATCCAAGCTAAGAGGAGGATATTTAATGGATTATTTAGAAGGTCCTCAAAACCTTGAATAATGCACATCCAAAGCTTTTAGAGGGCGCCTGGCCACTGAAGGTGGTCGCAAGAAGGAGAAGGTGGCCGCAGGGGGCGTTGGCGGACGTTGCCGGGCTGACCCCGTGCAAGGACTCAAAGGCGGACGAAGGTGAGGCTGAGGTGACCGAAGGTGAAGGCCGACGAAGGTGAGGCTAAGGGCCAGGAGGAGAAAGAGAAGGCGGTGGCTGCATCTGAGGTGGTCGGCGGAGGTAGATGCAGTGGAGGAGGAAGATAAGGCGCTGAGAGCAAGGTGGAGACGTGGCCGGTGGCGTCAGCTCACCCGCAGCAGCAGTAGAAAGAGAAGAAGGAGGCAGAGGCCGCAGCTTAGAGGAGTGGGTGCACTGGCATGTGTCGCCGGGGCTGCTGGCCTCTGAATGCAGAGAAGAGGTGGCCGCTGAAGGGCCGCGAGGAGGTGAGGAAGGTGAAACCACGCTGCAGAGAACGTAAAGTGACTGGAAGCGAAGGGCCGCCTGGCGGCGCAGCAGAGAAGAGCGGCCGGTGTGGAAGCGAAGGTGAAAGCAGAGAAAGAGGCTGCAGAGGAGAGGCCATGTGGAAGCGAAACCGGTAGCTGCGAGACGAAGGCTGCAGAGGAAGGACCGCTTGGAGGTGAGATGGCCGGCAGCTGCTGCGCCAGGTGGCTGAACGCAGCAGAGCAAAGGTGACCGAAAGAGAAGCCGGCAGCACAGCTGGCGGGGAAGGCGTCAGCGAAGGCAAAGGAGACATGTGGAGGTGAAGGCGACGGCAGTAGAATCGCGAGGATAAGGTTAGTATTTTATTTTTTATTTTTTATTTTTTTATTTTTATTACTTTTTATTACTTTTTAGTTTTTCAAAATCTGCATACCAATTTTCATGTTTTTTGCTTTTTTTTAAATAATAATAATAATAAGTAAATAAAAAATTAAATAAATAAAAATAAATAAAAATAAAAATAATTTTAAAAAATCTATAAATTATGTGTTTTATTTTGAGTCCACACTTTTTGCATATTCTAAATTTTTTTAAAATTTTTGTAATTTTTTGCATAATTAGTGTAATCTGCATAATTAGTATTTTTTAGTGTAATTCGTATTTTTGTGTAATTATTAAAAAATTAAAAAATTAAAAATTAAAAAAATAATAATATAAAATATGTATTTACACACATATTCATGTTAGTTGCATTTAGTGGTTAGGTAGGGTTTAAAAATATATATATATATATATATATATTTTAAAATAAAAAAATAAAAAAATAAAAATTCAAAAACTAGACACTGTAACGTGCTAAAAATAGCGTATGCATCTACGCTCGGGAACAATACTAGGGGGACGTAACACTAGTGCACCATCTAAGGTGACCACTCAAGGGAGTGGCACTCAATCGGTTGTTGGAAACTTGGAGAGCATTCTCGAGACATCTTCGGAGTCTCAAACAGAGAGCCTCTCAAGAACCGAGAGTGATATTTCAATGGACATAAACGAGTCATTTGGCATGAATAGACCATCCACACCCATTGGTATGGCAGATTCTGCTAATCCATTTGAAATCCCAAATGGGGAGTTGATTGACAACATGAGACTCCATTTCTTATATACAAACACACATGGCGGTGAGATCTACAAAGATCCAATGAGCCGGTTTGTTTGTTAAAATTGCAGACATTCATTCTGTGTTTGAACCAACACCATGGGTAAACTACCAAGACGATATGTACATGGGTAGAAATGGAGTACGCTACGAGGTCACCAAAAATCCTGAACACGTGGATACTTTGGGTGTACTTCAACCTAGCGCACAAGCAAAGTAGAAGAAGGAGCTTCCATCGAACCCAAATGTGCCAGGAACATCACGCAGACCTGGTACGCCCATTTCTTTACTTGAAGAATTGTTTTCTGACAGGAATTGGGAGGATAGAGAAAGAACGGGAAAAGAAAAAGAGACCAAGAAAAACCCATGGGACATAGTAAAAGAAATTCCAGTAGTTAAAATCTATCAAGACGACCCAATTAAAGAGGTGTATAGGGATGAGGTAGAAATCTACTATGCAACCACTAAGCATCCGAGCTTAGAGCTTCCAGTCACGCATACAATAACTGTAGAGCATCTAGAAGGTTTCACTAAGCGTGTTCAGGATAGATGGGGGAACGACTTTAGAACCCTTGAATGGCCAGAGGTTAGGGAAATTACATGGAAAGGAAGGCCCCTTTTCACTGAGGTATCTACCTTAGACACGGCACGTCCAGATGAATCTGCCTTTCAAGGAGAAACACTAGCACCACCATGGGCTAGAACCCCTAGTGTGGCTCGACCAGCACCTTCCATGCGGACAACTGCTAAAGGACCAGTCTTTCCAACGATTCATCCTCCTACGAGGAGACCCGGGGCTATTAGAGAAGCAAGGGGAGAAGAAAGACCAGGAGCAAGTGGATATGTACCTCCAAGGGAACCCCATAGACCAAGTGAACTGACATTTGAAGAGCCTAGAGTTAGAGGCCGAGACTCATATAGGAGACATGACGATGAATATTCTAGAAAAGTGAGACCATTTGCGCTGCAAAAGCTTGTCAAGAAGTATGATGGATCCGGTGACCCATATGACCATATAGCAGCTTTTAAGCAAGCTATACATGCGGAGCAAGTCACGGATACGCATACTCAAATCGAAGGATTTGGCTTGACGCTAGAGAGTAAGTCTTTATCATGGTTTCAGACTTTAGAGCCTGAGGCAAAGCGATCTTTCGATGGGCTGGAAAAGAGCTTTATAGGTGCATTTTCAAAAATGGAAATTAAGCACAATGTGGTAGCTCAAATTTACGCTTTTAAGCAAAAAGATCAAGAATCTGTGCGAGATTGTGTAAATAGGCTAAAGCAATACATCAATCGATGCCTTGACGATGAGAAGCCAAGCCAAGGGAGATTAATTTCTATCTTCCTGGAGGAAGGCTTACGAAACAAGACGCTTCACGCTCACTTGTACGCAAAGAAACATGTCATCTTCAATGAGTGTTGCATGGATGCCATGGATTTCGATGACAACTTTGACATGACTGGCATGGGAAACCAAGATAGTCATCCGGATGATAAATGTAGCTCTGGGAAGGGCTGTGACTCTAGTGTGCCATTGGTTAATCCAGATCAGATTGCCGAGATAGTATTGAAAAAGATGGGGCAATACTACAGACCTTCCTACCGACCCCAACCATCATACATGCATACTGTACCTACAGGCCCTTATGTCTGTGGAGGATGTGGAGGTAGCCATAAAACCGAGTAGTGCCCAACCTTCTCACCATTGGTTGGCAATCAACCAACAAAGAAGTGGTGCCAGCTTTGTAAATGGAACTACACACATGTGACTTCGGACTGCAATCACATTGCAAGGATACAAAGGGAACAAGTAGGCAACTCTGCACCTAGATAGCAAGTTGTGAACCATGAGAGAACCTTAGTTGCTCAAGAGCAAGCACGGCCGGTGCTAGGAGCTCAACCTCCTCCACCTGGCACAGCTTCCTTTAGATATGTGGAATATGAGAATTGTGAATTAGGTATGGAGATTGTTAGCTCTCAACCATACTACATCGAAATGGAGCATCCTCTTGTCGAACCCTTCTTTGAGAACCCAACCGTACCAAGCCTAGTTCATGACTTTAATGGAGACCCAAGCTCTTTGATGCTTATAGGATCTCAGCCAACCAAGACTCAAGGTTATCCAGGACCATATCCTACAAAGAGACTATACCCCACGCAACAAATAGGACCATGCTACGAATGTGGTGGACCACATTGGGCGAGAGAATGTCCAAACAAGAAACGACCCCTCTTAGCTAACATAGGCACAACATGTATGTTTCCACCTATAGAGAGGTTTTTCCAAGGGTGTAGCATTGACCATCTACCAAAGGATTTCTTGTTAAAGCCTGCGGATCCGGCAGCACAAAAAGCTAAAGCGCCCCTCAACTATGTTGAAGTGATTCCATCACCCACGACATCTAAGGAGGAGAATGAACTAACGTCGCTAAGAGTAGTGACTAGAGCCCAAGCGCAAAAGAATGTCACAGAGGTTGTTGAGAAACCCTCTGAGAGAGATTAAGGTTCTATCCAAAGATGGAAAAGAGAGAAAGAAATCAACTCGACGTAAACCACGCAGCAAGGGGAGTAAGAAGTCGAAGGAGTAGAAGAGCTCTGATGGAGGAAACTCTATCCCAAAAGAGCTAGAAGGAATGTTGAAAACGAAACAAATCAGAGAGAAAACTCAAAATGAGCAAAAGGGAAAAGCATCCGAGTCTGCGGAAAGCTCAGGAGATTTCAGTCCTTGTGGACAAGGTATACGAGCCTTTAGATGCAGCACTTCAAGCGTATAATAGTAGGATCACAGCTCTGACTGAGCTGCCTAAGAAGCTACAAGAATATCCCAACCCTTGTGAAGAGACAATCAACTTGGCTATCCATAAGCAGTTGATTAGGGATACTCAGACTCTAATAGACGGCCCACCACCTATGTATGCAAGAGGACCTGCTTCTCTGAAGCCTAACTTAGAGACGATACTAGAAGCCACGCCAAGCATGGAAAAGGGAAGTCAAGTTGTATCTCTACATTTCCCAAAAATGCCTGAAGGAGGTGATTTACCTCATACCAATGCAGACGAGTCAAAACCATTAACTACCGTGGATTTTGGAGATGAAATTCCTAAAATAGAGGAAGCAGTAGCAAGGGAGATGTGGGAAGCGGTGCAAAAACAAGTTGAGGATCTAGCATCTTCTGACAAGTCACCACCGTTCTCTATAGTAGAATTCTCGAATCAAAGGGTTCAAGAATTAGATGCTTTATCTCTATCAGATGATGATCAGACTATTGTCTCAGCAAGGAGCAACAAGCTCACATGCAAGACACTGCCCTCATATTTAGGACTGTACGATTTGTACGAAGCACATAGCCAAATCATGCGAGTACCATCAATGACACGACAACCTCATCAGGAACGAGACATAGGGAGTTTGCAAGCTTTAATGTTGGCACCAGTTACATGCACCATTCCACTCGCAGAGTTCTTAAAGCTTAGGCCAAGATTGTGGGGAGAAGTGGCTACACAATTAACTGAGCAAGGATTGTGGAACCAGAACATCCAGGTTAAGGAGTTGTTGAAGGCAAAGGCTTCTAAGCTAATGCTTAAGCAAACAATTTCGGTTCCTGTGAACAAAGTTGGCAAGCATTGTGAAGACGACGAAGGAAATACTATGCTTCCTGTAGAGATCAACAAAATTGAATCTATAGCTATTCTAGATAGCGGAGCAGGGGTGAGTATAGCAACAAAAACTGTATGGGAAATGTGGGAAAAACCTGCAATTAGAAGTACAAGGATGAGTTTGCAATTGGCAGACGGAAATCTAGAGAGTCCCATAGGATGGCTTGAGAACATTATAGTCAAGTCATGTGGCATTGAGTACGGACATACCTTTGCTATTGTAGACTTTGGCAAGAACACAAATTACGAAGTGATCCTAGGAAGGCCATTCATGCGCCAATTCAAAATGATTCAAGACTGGGGTTACAATTACTTGTACCTCAGACATGAGAATGTAACCACGAGGGTGAATCTGAAAAACCATGCTTATCAAGATGTGATGCACTCTCCTGTGGATGAGTTTAATTCTGCTTCTTCAGAAGCATCGGGAGCAACTATGTCTGAAGGAAGAGCTGATCTATGGATCTGTGGAGCATCTTGTCGAGACTTGCAACCTGAAAATGTTACCATAGACAGAAGTGTGACGGATGAGGCGTATATCCCTATACCTTTTCCTGAGAACTTGATAGATCCCTTAGAATGGAACCATGTTTTAGCTACCATAGACACTTGTGCATTGCCAAGGTAAACACAGTTCTGTGATCCAGATGGGTATGACATTATTCCCGTAAGAATGCTAAGACCGATCTATGCAGAGGAACCTCAAGAAGCCCCTAGGTATGAAGCAAACAAATCATTATTGCTAGGAGATATGGTATCTGTAGAGGAAGTATCCCCTCTTGAGTACAGCTCAGCTGACGAAGGAGTTAAAGGGCAGAGAGGTCTTGCTGAGTATTCCTAGTGACAAACCGAAACGTAAGTTTTGCAAGATTCACTGGAAGTTTTGCAAACAGAAAGTCAAGGAAAAGAGACAACAACAACAAAAAGAAAGAGAAGATGTGGATAAAGAGGACTTTATTCCACCTCTAACCTTTGTAGGGAAGAATGAGTACTTGTACTACTTGAGAGCTGATGATTGCATCAAAGACGAGATGAAATGGAGATACGGCTTCCAATTAGTGCAAAAGCTAAACGAGAAGGAGAGTGACAACCCAAAGAAGAAGAGGAAACAGAAACCGAAGCTAAAATCTAAGGCTTCAGTGCATTTAGTCAAGACTAAACAAAGCACCATAGTTTCCCAGCAATTTGGCCCAAATCTCAATCAAAATATAAAAGCAATTGCCCAATATCCACTCATGATATAATGCCCCACATAATCATCATCAAAGGCATATGCTTGCTCATGTGATCCTTATGCTTGACCACTAGAAAACATCCATGACATATCCAATTAGATGATCAATGGCTACCATAGCCTCGGCATGCTTGCAATAGAAGGAAAGGGGCTATTCCGGTGGCTCTTCCAAAACCAGACCCGGAAAAAACTTTCCTCGCCCAGAAAGCATAGGCGATTCCTCCAGGAAAATCTTCTAACATAGTCAAGAGAAGAGTCTTAACTATCCTTTGTATTCCGACCGAACCTGCGTAGGTCACATGGCCGAATCAAAGGAGGAACTTGCATTTGGTTTATAGAAACCAACCCTTTTTTCCCCATCGAAAGAGACATAGCCGCTGATTCTTTTCCATAGAGCAAGGATTATACTGTGACTTACTTCAACTATCGTAACTTGAATAGAATTGAATTTTACTATAGGAATCCATCGATCCAGCCTAACCCCATCCAATCCCATGGGTTAGCCAACCACCCAACCACTGTATTGATAGGATCCATTATAAAAATTTGGTTATGTTTTGTCACGTGTACTAGGGAAAAGAGTTCCGAGGCCCCCTAGCCGGTACTCATGTAAAAAATAAATAGACACACCACTTACGAACCCAATATGAAATTGCCTTTTCTTAGATTCACTATTTCCAAATAGAATTGGAATAAAACCACAGTGTTTCTATCATAATTCTCAGTATTCTAGTTCTAGGGTCCAAATTCCAACTTTTCCACTTTCCAACCATAAAATCAACTTTCAGTCATTCCTTCCTTGGCATACCTATAGCATTTATAGTACCCAAGGAGTGTAATCTCATAAAATCCATATGGACTCTCCGTTAAAGATCAGCTAGATCAACCAACAAGATCCATTTATTGAAAAGAGCCATGAACTCATCGGTTGAAGACCAACAAGGCCAATCAACCAGATCTATGCCCATGTTCAAAAAACAACTCCAATCATTTTCTTCCTCGATGCACACATGGGTATCCTAGGCAACCCAAAGCTCGAGCATCGTATGGTTAGCACCCTCTAGGCTCCCTCGCCAGGTGAGCTAGCGCTTCACTCATAGGCCGCTTCCTTGGCCCCTCATCCATCGTACTAGAAGCTCACCATTTTAACTGAACCGAGGCTGGTCAAGACCTCGGCTGATCTTGCCACGCGAAACGTCCTTCTTTGACTCTCCGTCAACTGTTGCAACATTATCCCTTTAGGTCCCCACCATGACCTCATTCCATAAGATAGTCAAAATGCTTCCCCCAGCATACTTGACGTAAAACAATCTTTAAAAAATAGGTTTCACATGCAAATACAGTCTCTAAGAAAAATTCACATTTTTTCATATCATTTCACATCATCAATTCTCATTACTTCACATCATTCCTCATCATTTCTCATCATCCCTTATTTTTTGACATTATTCCACATTGTTCTACATCAATTCACATCACCCCACATCATTCCACATCAATTCACATCATCCCACATCATTTCCAAATTCATTCCACATCATTTCCACATTCATTCACATCATCCCACATCATTTCCACATTTTTTCACATCATCCCACATCATTCCCACATTCATTTACATCATCCCACATCATCCCACACATCAGTCCACATCAATCCACATCAATTCTCATTAAAACACATCAATCTCATCAATCCATATCAATTCTCATTAATACACATCCATCCACATCAATCTCATCAATCCATATCACTCCACACATCGATCCACATTAGCCACATCAATCCACACAACATCCATGTCAATCCACATCAATTCACACATTCCGCACATCACTCCACATCATTCCACACATCACCCATATTATTCCACTTATCACTACACATCACCCACATTATTTCACTACTTATCACCCCTCATCACTCGACATCATTCTACCATCAGTCAAATTTCCACAAACAAGATGGTCTCTTTTCACTTTGAGCGAATGAGGTTTGATTATAAACTTTTCTTGATCTAGTTATCATATTTTTGTCCCATAATCAACCAAATTAAAAGTACAGTTACTCTACTTTTTATACTGACAGGACTTTCCAAGTCTCGTGGCCATTACTTGGCTTAGTCAAGGCAACTTTTTCTTGACTCCATTAAATTTCCGTTCACTTTTGGATCCTCGATCCTTTCAAGAATTCCAAATTCCTTTCCTAGGGAATCTAGGAATAAATCAGTCACACAAGTATTCACATTTCATCCAACTAAGCATGTTTCAGGTCTTTTTCTGGGAAATCCTTTTCCCGTTCTCAGAATGTACCCAAGATTCTATTTTTCGACGTATACTTCATAATTCCAAAAGTTAAATGTGTTCATGATTCCTCTTTCTGATTAAAATTTATCCATGCTTTCTAGATGCATTCATATGAATATTTTCACATTCTTTTCTCGATTTTTCCTTAAAAAATATCATGGAAATCCCCCTTTTAGCATAAAATATTATTCACTCCTACTAATCCATTTTTATCTAAATGATATATATTCAAAATTATTTCCATAATTCTCATAAATTGAATGAATCTAGAAAATTTATGCATAACCTTCTTTATTTTTCTAGTAAATGAATAATGCTCAAAACTTTACTTTTGGCATAAAATTTATTCTGCACAAAGTTATTTTTTAATGATATAAATTTTTTCATAGCTTCCCCGCATTTTCTATGAAATGATAATGCTTAAAATTCCACTTTTAATATAAAATTTAATCTATGCATAAACTCATATTTTAATGATAAAAATTTTGCCATAGCTTCCCCACATTTTCTATGAATTGAGAGTACTCAAGTTACACTTTTAAAATAAAGTGTATTATGCATAAACCTTCATTTTCTAATCATAAAATTTTGCCATAACTGGCCCACATTTTCTATGAATTGGGAATGGTTAACATTTCACTTTTAATAAAAAGATTAGTTTATGCATAAAACTAACCTTAAACATAAACATTAATTCATCATAAATCAAGAAAAGCATGGTTTTAAGAGGAAACCCATAAAATAAAATGCTTCCCAAGCATGAGGGATGTTAGGAAGAAGATTAATATCAAAAAGAGGGCATAAACATCATTGTTTAAGCTTACCCTTGGTTTGCTTGATTCTTTACCTTGCAAAAGTTGTGTAGCCCTCAAAGAAAAGGCATGGCCACCAAGGGAAAAGGGAAATCTTCAAGAGAAGAGGTTTAGTGAAGCACCAAGGCTTCACAATGGAGAGCCAATGAAGAGGGAAGAGGAAAATACACTAAATTGAAAATTACACTAGCATGTAAATACTCTAAGATAAAAATACAAAGGAATAGGGGTCTATTTATAGGTGAGGGAGGCCACCAACCAAGTCCAACTGGGATCTAGAGGCTTTCAGCTTCAGTTTGGACAAGTTTTGGACCAGTTAGGCCCACTTTTCTGATCTAGTCTGACAGAGGTGAGAGGAGAGATGAAATATCTTATTTTTTAATTAAAAATTTGGGGTAATGATGGAGATTCTAGGTGCTTCCTTCATGAGCTCCACTCACCCTCCTGAGGTGTCAAAAATCCATTTTTTTAATAATAAATCCCAGTACTTAGTCAACTCTTCATCTTATGTGAGAATTTACTCATTTTTGGGAGATTTTTTTTAAATTCTTGCATTTTTCTTATTCAAACACTTGGATTAATCCTATAGGCCCATTAGAACACTCTTTGGACCTTAATTCATAATTTTCAAAAAATAGATACCCTTAGGCTAAGGTGTCAGTGCATATTTCAATTAATTTCTAATGCACATTGGAAAACTCTTTTTAAACTTCTATTTTAGGAGATGACTTCCTATTGAATGGTAGAAAATACATATCCAAAAATATTTTTAAACTATATTGCCACTCTCTAGAATATTTTCTCTCTCTAGACCAAAAACAGGGAAAAATAAGATCTTTTTCTATTCTGAAGGGGGAATGTTTACAAGAGACTGAAGGGGAGGTTCTTACATCTTTATATCTCAAAAGCTGGAGACTCCCGGAAGAATCTTACATCCTACCTCACTAAAAAAACGTGAGATGTCCTCATCTCGCCCAGCTAGAGGATAATCTTTGTAAAATCATCTTCATACTCCGAATTCGGTTATTAAGGCAGCCTTCACCTTAACAAAAATTCTTTGACATGAAGCAGTCCATTAAAATGAAACATTCTTCTTGAGGAGGTTGGTCAAAGAAGGAGATGTTATCTGAGCATACCCGGGTATAAAGATACGATACCACCTAGTTAATCCTAATAATTCTCTGACTTCTTTCACTGTCTTGGGCTCTGGCCAATATATGACTGCTTGGATTTTAGCACTGTCAGGAGAATTTCCATCCTTAGATACTATGAATCCCGAATCCACACAATCTATTGATAAGGTATATTTACTCTTCTTTGCAAAGAGTTTACGCAGATCACCTTCATGATCTCCTACATTTTTAGATTATATCAAAGTGTCATCGAAGAAGACAAGAATAAAATAATCCAAGTATTCTCTGAGAATATCCTGCATGAAAGCTACCTTGGGATATCTTGATCCATGATCCTGTTAATACAAAAATTATTTGTCAAGTTCCTTTAACCAAGACACTCAGGTAAAAATACCACTTTATTTATAATCTGAATCCAAAAGGAGTTAAATTTTAGATCCAACTGATTTTGGGGTTCCTTAAAGTTTGGTTAACCCTCTCAAAATCTTGGGATAAAGATCCCTTCTATAAGAAGAACATACAGAACTCATTATTAGAAAATAAATCATTCAAACACCATATTAGATAATTTGGGAAAAAACCCATTCCCATTTGAAAAATGGGAGCATGGTGAACTTGTCCAAAAGTTTGTCGAAACCCCCTCATGTGACATATCATTGGAAAGATCTTGAAGAGTAGAATCTAAATCTATGATCTCCGACAAATTTGGAGTTAGTATGTGCAAGATATGTCCAAAACTATATCGAGTAACTGATTCCTAAAATGTGAGATTTTTCCCAAATTACCTAATATTGACTTTTCATATTCTTAACGCAATAATGGTCCATCGGACCAGTAATTTCCAATTAACATCTGAACATTCCCCATGGGAATTGCTTCCCCCAGCATACTTGACGTAAAGCAATCTTTAAAAAATAGGTTTCACATGCAAATATAGTCTCTGAGAAAAATGCACATTTTTTCGTATCATTTCACATGATCAATTCTCATTACTTCACATCATTCCTAATCATTTCTCATCATCCCTTATTTTTTAACAAGATTCCACATCATTCTACATCAATTCACATCACCCCACATCATCCCACATCATTTCCACATTCATTCACATCATCCCACATCATTTCCACATTCATTCACATCATCACACATCATTTCCACATTTATTCACATCATTCCACACATCAGTCCACCATTAATACATATCAATTCACATCAATCTCATCAATCCACATCACTCCACACATCACTCCACACATCGATCACATCGATCCACACAACATCCACCTCAATCCACATCAATCAATTCACACATTTCACACATCACTCCACATCATTCCACACATCACCCACATTATTCCACTCATCATTACACATCACCCCTCATCACTTGACATCATTCTACCCTCAGTCAAATTTCCACAAACAAGATGGTCTCTTTTCGCTTTGAGCAAATCGGGTTTGAGTATCAACTTTCCTTGATCTAGTTATTAGAATTCTTGTCCCACAATCAACCAGATTAAAAGTATAGCTACTCTACTTTTTATATTGACAAGACTTTCCAAGTGTCACCATTACTTGGCTTACTCAAGGCAACTTTTTTTGGACTCCATTAAATCTAAATTTTCGTTCACTTTTCGATCCTCGATCCTTTCAAGAATTCCATATTCCTTTCCCAAGGAATCTAGGAATAAATTAGTAACACAAGTATTTACATTTCATCCAACTAAGCATGTTTGAGGTCTTTTTTTGAAAAATCCTTTTCTCATTCAAAATGTACCCAAGATTCTATTCTTCGAGAATCTAGACATATACTTCATAATTCCAAAAGCTAAATGTGTTCATGATTCCTCTTTCTGATTAAAATTTATCCATGCTTTCTCGATGCATTCCTATGAATATTTTCACATTCGTTTCTCTATTTTCCCAAAAAAATATCATGAAAATCCCCCTTTTAGCATAAAATATTTATTCAAACCTACTAATCCATTTTTATCTAAATGAATTATATTCATAATCATTTCCATAATTCTCATAAATTGAATGAATCTAGAAAATTTATGCATAACCTTCTTTAGTTTTCTAGTAAATGAATAATTCTCAAAACTTTACTTTTGGCATAAAATTTATTATGCCCAAATTTATTTTCTAATGATATAAATTTTACCATAGCTTCCCCGCATTTTCCATGAAATGATAATGCTTAAAATTCAACTTTTAATCTAAAATTTAATCTATGCATAAACTCATATTTTAATAATAAAAATTTTGCCATAGCTTCCCCACATTTTCTATGAATTGAGAATACTTAGGTTACACTTTTAGAATAAAATTTATTATGCATAAACCTTCATTTTCTAATCATAAAATTTTACCATAACTTTCCCACATTTTCTATGAATTGGGAATGGTTAAAATTTCACTTTTAATAAAAAGATTAGTTTATGCATAAACCTAAGCTTAAACATAAACATTAATTCATCATAAATCAAGAAAAGCATGGTTTTAAGAGGAAATCCATAAACTAAAATGCCTCCCAAGCACGAGGGAGGTTTAGAAGAAGATTAATATCAGAAAGAGGGCATAAACATCATTGTTTAAGCTTACCCTTGGTTTGCTTGATTCTTTACCTTGCAAAAGTTGTGTAGCCCTCAAAGAAAAGGCATGGCCACCAAGGGAAAAGGGAAATCTTCAAGAGAAGAAGAGGTTTAGTGAAGCACCAAGGCTTCACAATGGAGAGCCAATGAAGAGGGAAGAGGAAAATTCACTAAATTGAAAATTACACTAGCATGTAAATACTCTGAGATAAAAATACAAAGGAATAGGGGTCTATTTATAGGTGAGGGAGGCCACCAACCAAGTCCAACTAGGATCTAGAGGCTTTCAGCTTCAGTTTGATCCAATTTGGATAAGTTTTGGACCAGTTAGGCCCACTTTTCTGATCTAGTCTGAAAGAGGTGAGAGGAGAGATGAAATATCTCATTTTTTTAATTAAAAATTTGGGGTAATGATGGAGATTCTAGGTGCTTCCTTCATGAGCTCCACTCACCCTCCTGAGGTGTCAAAAATCCATTTTTTTACTAATAAATCCCAGTACTTAGTCAACTCTTCATCTTATGTGAGAATTTACTCATTTTTGGGGGATTTTTTTTAAATTCTTGCATTTTTCTTATTCAAACACTTGGATTAATCCTATAGGCCCATTAGAACACTCTTTGGACCTTAATTCATAATTTTCAGAAAATAGGTACCCTTAAGCTAAGGTGTTAAGTGCATATTTCACTTAATTTCTAATGCACATTGGAAAACTCTTTTTCAATTTTTGTTTTAGGGGATCACTTCCTATTGACTAGTAGAAAATACTTATCTAAAAATATTTCAAAACTGTATTACCTCTCTCTAGAATTCGGATAAATGTGAAGGATTCAAGGAGCGCAGATAAATGTCAAATTATTGATTTCTCAGGGAGCACAGATAAATGTCAAGGGGCATTTACTCTCCCTCAACACTTGGCTCTAGCTTCTCTTCTGCTTCCGCCCCACCACCTTCTTTCACAGGACCTCCTCTTTCTGTGGTCGGGTGCATTGCTAACTTCTTAGATTGTTGCTTCAGACGGTGAGGCCACTGCAGGCGAGGACTCAGGTGAATCCCTACTCTCTTTCCAAGTTGCCATGGAAATCAGTCTCAGCTCAAGCCACTGTTCAGTGGTGGCTGTTTGGCGTGACTCACGAGTGGAGGTTTTAGCACCCCCACGGCCTTAAGCGCAGCCTGTTCTCTTCAATAGTGTCAGAAATCATGGATCAAAGAGACAGGGCTCTGATACCACCGTAATGATGGGAAAAAGAAAGAGAGAAGATTGCACTCATAATGGAGTACCACATGCACTCATGATGGAGTACCACATGCACTAAAGGGAGTACCACCATAGCCAAGAAGCATGAAGCTCCAAGAAGTATCAATTCATTGATAAAAGTATGTTGGTAAAAAGTTTGGTAAAAGTATGTATAATATACACTTATATACTTGCCCCAATTTCACACTCATTAATGTTGGGCCTCTACACTTTCCCGACCATACCTATGCCCATGGGCTCTCTTTGAGTCTAATTCCAAGCCCCCTTCATTACAAAATTAGCTTATTTTAGAAAATGTGTACTAAAGTACATAAGAGGGCAGCCAAAAGGATAGGTGAATTAAAGACTATAGATACATGATGGATGGCATATTAAAGACCCTCTCCTCTAAATATAGGTAAAAGAGACACATTTAATATAGCTATTTGTCTCTACTATTTTAGTTAAATCACTTTGATTAAGAAAGTTAATCCAATACTTACACGGCCCTTTATTTTCATTTTTGGCCCTAATGGTAGTGCCCATGGAGTTCCTTACACAGAGTCTCAGGATAGCAGTGGGCAAAAAGGCTCTCTCTAAAAGAGTCAAAGGTGCACAAGATTGCACAACTCCTTAAGCTGGATGAAAGGAGACTCCACAGTGCTTGTACATCATAAATTGTGCAAACAAGAAGGAAGATGCAAGTGGATAGGAATGCAAAGTTCAAGATCTTCGAGGAAGGAGATGATGTCTTACTATTCTCATCAAGAATAGGACCTCACCCAGGAAAATTAAAAATGAGATAGACAGCCCATATTGAATTGTCAAGAAATTGGGGACAAGAATTTTTAAACTAGCGGCGATGAAAAACTTAGGAAGTTGGTGAATGGGTACAGGTGGAAGCCCTATTATGGAAAGATGCTAGATGAAGGAAAAGGGTATCCACCCACAAGGAAATTAGGATCTTGATCCAGAGATATTTCAAGAACCAGAATCCAAGTCCAAGAAGCAAGATAGGATGTCGGAGAAATTAAAAATGGTAAAGAAAATAGCCCAAGTCCAGACTCCAAGTCCAAGAAACAGGATAGGATTCCGGAGAAATTACAAATGGTAAAGAAAATAGCCCAAAAATAGACTTCCCATATGTAAATATGATAACATTATGTATGGATAGCGAGGAGCCAAGTGGCAGGCAGCAGCATGGTGGAGGTGGGAAAGTTGAGGTTTCTGCCATGAAAAAGGGTGCATGCTTATTCTTGGCCTAGCCATTAATAACCTTGTAAATAGTGCAATAGGAATTAATGGTCATATAGCAAGGAGGATATGGGCAAATCATGAAAATATGGAGCAGTTATGGCCGCCCTTTTGGAAGGTGCACCTCACGACCAACAACCAAATGCCTCTCCATCAAAGGCTTAGTTTCCAAATAACCTTTCAACAATTCTCTACTACCATGCTCAGTTAATCGTCTCTCTACTAAACTTTTTTCTTTTCCCTACATCAATCTAAAGGATCCGATCAAGAAGGTCAGCCGCCCAAACACCAAAACAAAGATTGGCCCTTACCTAACAATGCTTTTTAAAGCATGAAGAAGAGCTGGAAAAGAGGAGGAGAGCCAAAATGAGGAGACATGCCACAAAGAAGACATAGGGCACAAGGAGGATGCAGCTGCAAACCCCCAACAAGAGGGGAGTTCCAAACAGCCAGTGTCCAAAAAGAAGAGAGCATTTGAATTTGGAGAGAAGAAGAAGGGAAAGAAGGGGAAAACAGTGGAGGAAAGAAGCAAAAAATAGGTCAAGGATGACTTTGCCGATATTGGTAAGTCCATTCTTTCACAAAAGCTAGAGGAGGACCAACAGGAAAACTCAACCACAGAACACCTGCATCTCAAACAATAACATTAGAAAACCTCAAACACAGAATGCATGCACCTCAAACAAGCACAACAAAAAATCATTAGGGAGAGAGTCTTAGCAGCAGCAGGCGACGTCAACTTGGCCTACGTCAACAAATAGGATCAGGTCGCAGAGACATCTTCATGAAGGCCTTGTGAGCTGAGAAGCTCTGCATATTTCGAGATATGCTTGGAGATCATGAGCTAGAGTAGAGCTTGAGAGGGAGTGTTGAGACGTTGTTGGGATAACAAGAAAACAAAACACCTCTATAGCAAGATCTCCCAAAAGTGCTCAAGACACAAGATCAACACTACAAATCACAACACACAATTCTCCATGAACCATGAGGATTCAAAGAAATGATCTCATGGGAGTTTACTAGCACACGCTCACCCGAAAGATCACTCCATACACCCAGAAAGCATCTGTCTTGACATGGAATTACGACACATGTCTACCAATGCACTTGAAGACAAGAGCTTCCTCTTCAGCAATTCAATACCCCAAATCATTCACTTTAGACATATCCCTCATAATTTGTATACATATGGAGGTAGCGCCCACTACACAGAATTACACCAAAGCTACCACAAACTGCAGCAAGATTGACGAGGAGGAGATGTTGTCCTGTGTTGACACTTCTCTATCTCTCTTCTGACTTATCTAGATTGACTTCTACCTCAGCATTCTGATGCAGAATTCTACATTCAAAACCTTTACAGAAACAAATCTTTCCCTTTGTGTACCACACACTCTCCCTAGCTCTCAGACTACATCACCATGCAAAGATACCACACATATCATAGCTAAACATCAAAGAAGGAAACTGACATGACTGACATAAGCCCCTCTCTGTCTTCTTCATATACAAGATCATTGTAGTGTCTCAACCATAAGACATGGGAAAAATCAGACAAGAAGAAACTCCACAAAAAGCTCAAAGAACTTCCACAGATAGATCCTAACCATAGCACTTCAAAGCCCCATCTTCAGTGGCCACTATTGGAGAAGAAATTGAACCAAATCATGTATCTAATAGAGGAGCTACTCTGAGAACCCTAGAACATACCATGACCAATTCTCCAGCATTCAACCCTCTCTTTGCTTTGTTCCATGAACTGCTATTCTCATGCTGCGCTGGCCATCACTGCGCACTGAAAGGAACTGTGGGAGCTCTAACTTACACGTATCGAGGTGAAATCAAACCTGCAGCAGTTCTCCATTACGAGCTTCCATTCTCTTCTCTTTTTGTGGTAGCCCGAACTGCACTCGCTTCCCCAGCCAATGCCACCTTCGCCTTCTCTCTAGAACTTTGCTCCACCCTGTCTCCTCGTGATCGCTACATACCTTGTATTTTGAACTGTAGACCTGCGCTTTTTCTTTTAGTTGCCACGGCCCTTTTTCACCATTCTGGATTAACCATGCATCACCATTCTTTTGCCTTTGCATTGTGTTTGTGAGGAATTTATTCTGCCCTTCACATATAACCCTCCTGGATTAAAGGGGAACAATAAAATGTTCCAAAACCACTTAGCTGCACTGATCCTACTGCCCGGATGAACAACCTGCAGCCTGCTTTCAAACTGCAACTGTGCCTTTTCCTTCGCAACTAGCTGCATCTCTTGGTCAACATCCACAAACTCT
>NC_141047.1:12020271-12052771 GCF_041138505.1 Cibotium barometz
CACATCAAAGATAATCACTCCCAAAATCAAGTTACGAATACAACAAAAATAAATGTGATTCAATGTAGCCTATGATAAAAGTAGGTGGGATTTAAAAATGTATTACAATCTAGGTGACAAACATACATTGATCATGAAAAACACCCTGGCACTAAGGACATGCATTATGTACACCATGCTAAAGTCTAGGGTTGATGAACCTATGTTTGATAGTATAAAGAATGCATTTCCTCTTGAAGACTTTTTGGAGACACTTTTACATATCTTGGAAGCTTGTTGTTAAGTTCCATATTTATTTCCAAACTTTACAAAATATAAAAACAATTGTTCAAAAGTGAAATATGACTTGTAGACAAAAAAAACAGGGTATGCTACCATTCTAGAAAAATGGTGAAAACAAAATCCATTATTGTGTTGGTGTCCTCTAAGTACCCTTGCCACATTCTTGAAGATATTCATGGGATCTAAGAGATCATTAGGAAAAATATGGACTCTCCATTTTGCCCCTTAAGGAGTGAATAAAAAAAGATTGGCCTGACCAATGAGAGAGCTGGGATTCTAGATCCATGTAACATGGATCTTTTTGTCATATCTTTGCCCAAATCTCTTTAGACAATAAAATAATAGAGCCCATATCTTTAAAAAATAGAGAAATGTCAGATTTCATGTTAGATTCCATATCTTTCATGTCAGATGTACCTTGTGGTCAGCACATGGAAGTTTGAAAACCAAATTTTATTTTTTTTCCATTTTTTATGTTTAGCTTTCTACTTTCCCTCCTGAAAATAAAATTTTATTTTTTCCCATTTTTTATGTTTGGCTTTTTACTTTCCCTCCTTTTTCATTCCTTTTCATTTTCCCTCTTTTTTTGGTGGAATTCAATTTCGCCATATCTTCTGCAACTCTAGTTCTTTCTTCACGAAAATTTACAGTCATGTTGTTCTACACCATAGCTCTCTCCTCCTAAAATTTCATCTCATTTGGACAAAACGTCAGTGAATTATGCCCATTTTCTCACATGAACTTTCTCGTCTCTACACCACAAATAGCTATCTTGATGTGAAGCAGCTTCAAATTCTTGTGATTGAGTAATTATCATATGTTTAGGGTTTGTCTATGTTTTGTCTGGATGTGAGTAATAATCATAGATTTAAGATTTGTTTATGTTTTGTCTTGATGTGTTGCTATTTAGTTTCTCAGGAGCAAGGTTGTGAGTAAAAGGTTGTTTAAATCAAAGCAGTAAGTTGCTGTTTATTTCTTGTTGTCTTTATTTGTTGCTTTCAATCTTCTTTGCACAGTATTGATTTGAAGTGGCATAAAATACCACATTAACGATCATAGGTTTAGATTTGTTTATGTTTTCTGTTTATATGTTGATGTTTATTTTCAGGAGCAACAAGGTTGTGATCGGTAAGTTGCTATTTATTTCTTATTTTTTTATCTTTATTTATTTATTACAATCTTTTCTGCATAGTAATGATTTCAAGTGGCATAAAATACAATAGTAATGATCATAGGTTTAGGGTTTGTCTATGTTTTCTCTTAATGTGAGTAATGATTATAGGTTTAGGGTTTGTTAATGTTTTATCTTGATGTGTTTATGTTTATTTTCATAGGAGCAACAAGGTTGTGTAAATCAAAGTAGTAAGTTGCTATTTATTTCTTGTTGTTTTAATCTTTATTTGTTGATTACAATCTAACATATATATTTATTAATCATGCAATCTAGATTTATTAATTTAGATGTCTTCAAGGAGGAGGAATATCAGTAATATTCACATAGTGGAGGTGTTTAATAACAAGAGAGATGATGAAGGCAACTGGATCCCTGATCAGTACAGTAAGTTAGATTGGATTTTAATGCGACCAAGTACTCATGGCAATTTCAAGGTCAAGCTCAAAGATGTCACAGACCCCAACAAGCAATGGAAAGGTAGAATCATAGAGTTCAGGAGATGCACAAATGGTATGAGTACAATAACAGAGGCTTTCATTCAACATGTTTATGTTGATGTTCATGCTGCCATGAAATCATCCACAGGCTCTAGAGATATGCATCTAAGTTGGTTTGTACCATTTGGTTTGTTTGCACATTTGTTTGGATCCTATGAAGTAGTTAAGAAAACTAAGATTACTTATCAATGCAAGTGCCCATCTAAGGATTGGATGACTCAGTTACTGGGTCATGGCATCTCAAGGGAACTCACCCATGATGTTATCATTGAGTGCAAAATTACTATGTGTCAAATGTTACCTTTAGGTAAGATTGCAGAATTACTGTGTCTGTTGATTGTTGATGGTTTTTATTCATAAGTACTTCATTGCAAGACACTAGTTGCTGATTTTTTATTATTGAATGTTGATTGTTGATTTTATGTTTTTATGTTGGTTGTTTGTTTTTTATGATGTGGTTGTAAGATCAGGGTGTGCAGTTTTGTCCAGTTTACATTAGACTGGGACAATGCTTGGAGAGCAAATTTGGAGGGAAAGGTACTTCAAATGCAATCAAGAAACTAATAGAGAAAATACACATGCACTCAAATTAAACCAATATGACTCCAATTAATATAAATTAGTCTAATTAATCAAACTTATTTTTAAAAAAAAGATAAAATGATTAAAAAATAATCTTTCCATACTTAGAGTGATCCAATTTTTTTTCCATAGATGCACCATTACAAGGAAACCAATCCCTATAGGTTTTAGATGATTTTCATCAAAAATGTAATTTTACTAATTAGATTATTAATATTTACAGGCCTTCTGATAGCCTAGAAGAATTTTCAAAAAGAGATCAATAAAAATCCAACCATTGGATTTGTAATTTTGACTAACCACCACATTCTACTAATTTCTCACTACCTACCATTCTTTTGATCTACAAGATTGAGCATTTTAATTGGTAGTTATTGTGGGTACAAAGAGTGGTATATATTATAACACTTTAAAGACCTTGAAATCTTTAAAGAAAATAGACAAATAGCTTAAAATTTTCTCAAAAAATCAAGTTAAGATCTATATTCTGTGAGATCTAAGAGCCAAAGTGGGAATCTCATATGAGTTTATATGTAAAAGATATTAGCATTTTCTGGAATCAGTCCAAATTTAGGACAAGTTATACACATTGACTTTATACCTAAGAAAATGAGAACTTTTAGCTATCTAATGCTTAATCAGATTATGCAACTATATTCCCGACTTTCATGTTATGTTCCAACAAAATAACTTGAAAGGAAATTCTTTCATTAGGTAGGAAAGATTAGTCACTAAAGGTAAACAAATGCCTATTTATTTACTATTTATGGGGGTGCCTGAGTGGACAAAACTAGGCACCCTGATCATGCAACCACCCTTCATTGCAAGACAAACTTTGTGCATTTGCTTCAAGTATAGGAGGTGGTGACTTCTACAAGGGGAGTGGCTCAGCTTGGACCAAGACATGCGAGATGGCACGCATTCAGCACTCATGTGAATATTCTTTGGGAGGGTCATGACCCTTTTAGCGTTAATGTAGAAAGTCATTGGCCCCTTAAATTTTTGAGATAGGAAATCCAACTCATGTCCAATGATCCCCCTTGTAATTTTTATTTTAAGTTGGATGGTAGGAAGGTTGGGAGTCGAAGTTAACATTGCAAAACATGCAAGCAGTGTGTTGCTCCACACATCCTTGAAATTGTAGAGTCCATGTAATTCTTATTCTTTCAAGTGAATACTAAAAATTGTTTCTCTAAAAGTGTTGTAAATTCAATTTTATTTCATTTTCATAAATTATAGTGGTTTTTTTAAGTCTATTGTGTTTCAAACCATCAATATGTAAGAAAATAAAGATAAGTATAAGTAAGTACAATTGTAAATATAAGTGTAAATAATAATATATATATATATATTTAAGTGTAAATAATAATATATTTAACTATCCTAGAAATATAAATATGATTTATGATTTCTTATATTTTAATAAAGTGTCATTAATTTTAATTCTATGGATATAAGTATAAAAATAAATATAACTTTAAGTATATATTTAAGTGTAAATAATAATATAAGTAACTTTATAAATAATAAAATATAATAATAATAATATGTAACAAGAAATACAAGTATGATTTATTATTTATTATATTTTATTGAAGTATCCTTTATTTACTAAAGTATAAACATAAGGTATTAAAATAAATATAAGTTTATAGATATTTTAAGTACAATAATAAACATAAGTATAAATTGCATCCATATTCCAGTCTTACGAAACCCAAAGTCCTGACCCACCACTAGCTTCATTGAGTGCCATCACCTCCTCATGAGTTTTAGTGAAATAAATATTACTCCATTAAAATTTTAATAAAATATATATTGATTTATTAAAGTTTTAATGAAATAAAATATAAACTTATATTTATAAGTATAAATAGGGGTTATTTTCATTCACTTCTATTGCATTCTCTATCTCTCACTTTCTATCCACCTTGCTTGTTGCTCCCTGTACACCTTCACCATGGCTTCTCATCATGATGCGTTCGCACAGTGGATGAGTGAAACCCGTTATACGGTCAGATGTGGGACCAGATTTACCGTAGGTTTTGTCAAAGTGTTGAGCTAGAGAATATATTTAGGACTCTAGAGCCCGATAGCTCAGTGCTTGCATTTTTTTGCACTGGATGTGATGATATCACATTTTTTATCCCTAACTCCACTGCTCGGTGCATACCCCTAGAGTTCCTCTTCTCCATGAAGAGTGGTGACAACCATAGAAAGGTTGTGCAAAGAGCACTTGCACATGTTCCCCCCCCCTTCCGATCTACCTCTCTGCCCCTCACTTTTGTGGAGGCAAACCCGATCGATCTCATCGAGCGAGAGTGGGATATTGCCTTTGCTATTTATATATTATGCTTTGATTTTGAAGAGGAGAATGATGAGGAGCCAGTGGTGCCTCTTCTCACCTATGAAGAGAAGGAGCCAGAGGAGATAGTCCTAGACAAGCAAGAAGAGGAGGCACGTAGCTTGTCTTTGGACTTGTCGACTATCCACCAAGAGGAGGCAACCCATCCTACTGAGAATGCAAAACTTGCATCATTGAGTGCCATCACTATAGATGGTGTTGAGTAGTTGCTCGTCTAGGATGTCCTTGAGGTCTTGGATTTGAGGGAGGAAGAGCTCTACTGCCACCTTGTCCGGGATGTTGATGAAGACTTCATTGACTTTTAAACTATGGATGTCCCTCCACAAGTAACTGAGATTGGCCGATACGATGGCACGAGCATGGATGATGTCTCTGCAATCATCCACATCCAAAGAAGTGCTGCAGAAACTTCTCTTGAGTATGATATCTCAGATGTAGAATTTGAGAGGCTGTAGAAGGAGCTCTTTGGACCTCGACCACGCATTGACCTCTCGGACCCTATACATGGTGATAGAGCGATCCCTGGGGCGCAGACCTAGATGCATCAGACAGGAAACAGAATGATGAGGCTGAGAAGGCACGTTTAAAAAATAATAATAATCTTCTTGAAAATTTTGATGCGGGGCCTCAGGGGCCTAGGACCCCACACATGTAATTTGGCATGCATCAAGGCCCTCAAGGCAAGCCAGCCGAAGGTTGGCTAGGATGGCCTTGAATCTGCAGAGGATGGCCCTGAATCTATAGATTCAGGGCCATCCTTGCCAACCTTCAGTTGGCTTGCTTGGAGCCCGGGGCCTCCACCTTCCAAAAAAGTTTGTATCACGTGCGTTCAAAGGCATATTTTAAAACCCCTCTGTAGCCTGATTTCCCCTATTTTATGCATACCTCCTATTACTTTTGCAATATATTATTATAACCCTCCTGTACTTTTAAAATTTCTAGCTCATAGAATTTTTCCCCCCTCTAGTAAATTTAAATTTAAAGATATCACGCCCCTTACAATTATTGAAAAAGGTGATCACAAGAATAATCGATAAGCCTTTGTCAACTTGCATATACTACTACATCTAGAAGGATGCCGTCATGTATTCTCACCTTGACCTTATCTTTGAAATTGTGCGTTCCAAGAGAAAACAAGGGAGATCCTTAAGAACATGTCCTTTCTAAATGCCTTGAAAGAAGGCCAGCATGCAGACTTAGTGAGATTATCAAGGTCTTCCTAGAAAGTAAGAATGCAAGTTTATTGAAACAAAGAATTGAATACTGATGTCGAGAGTGGAGAGTTCACGGGAGAGTAGGAGACGAGAGTCAACAATGTGTGGGTGTGAAGAATGGATAATGGGCACACCACAACCCACGAGTTTTATTCATGTGTTAGAGTTAGGGTGGAACCGGTTCATCTCCTCATCCACTGCCTCGCCTTCCTTCAGGCGTTCTTTTTCAGCTCTCCTCATCCCTTTCTTGTCATTTTTTTTCTTCTGCTTTGGAGGATTCTTCAGGATAAAGGTAGTCAGCTTGTCTCTCATGTCAACATCAGATACAAATCCACAAGCAGCACACTTCAACGTTATAAACTGACTTTTTGTGATGACTATCTCTGTCTCTGGGTTCCCACATCCATAACACTGGTCATATTTCTTAATGAAATTTTCCAAAAGCCCTGCAAGTTTTGCTGTATCATGTGCTCCATTCACAATAGCAATGCCAGCTTTCTCATCAAATTTTGACTGTGCACCAAGTTCACATCCAAAGTACTTAGTAGTGTAGGCTAGAGCCCTAGCCAAGGCCTTTGCAACATCGATCATGTTCACAAGATTGGTCTTGATTCCATTTCCTCTGCCTTCAATCTTAGTGATCAGCTTAGGCATTTTATACCTGTAGAAGGCATCATCACGGTTGCTGGCCCCGATGTTCTGAAGAGCCATTTCAAAAGGAGCACTGGCACTTATACAAACTCAAAAAGGCCCTTCGTCTGGTAAGAAGAGATGAATTTCTTGCCGTCCAGACCGGATGTGGAGCAAAGATGAGCTCTCTCCTGATGAAGCCATATCAGCAAATAGAACCAAGAAATAAAGTGTATGACTCCCTGCAAGCACTTAGAAGTGCTCAGCAAAGTATCTCCAAAGCGCGGAAACACTCCCAGATAAATAACACTTGCCTGCTCAATGTCTGTCAAGCATCCAAAGATGCTCCCACTGGCACAAAAGCTGTATGTACGAGCTCAAAAGCTCAACCAATGAGTAAGAAACAATGTCGAACTCTTTTCCAATCCCCGATTGTCAATACCTCAAAGCATGTACCCAAGACATAACCCGAATAGCATAGGCATAAGCATACATGAGTAAAATAGCTTCAGCCCACTGTATGTCAGCAGTGATTCACTGCTCAAAACTGAGTATTCTCAGTCCTAAATCAGGGCCAAAATGATGGCAAACCATTAACATAGCATCTCCATACATGTAGACATCATACGGGCATCAATATGCATCAAGTGATCAATCCCGGTAAGCATAGACTTCAAGAGATAAGTGCTGCCCTATTTTTGGCCTGTTTGTAGACTGTTTACACAGTCCCAAACCTGAAGCAAAAAGCTTCAATGTTCAATGCCAAGTCCCGAGGTTGTTGGCAAGTGTTTAACCAAGCCAAATGGAGCCAAGTCACAGCCTGTAAGGCTGGCGCAATCTGCGCTGCTACTCCTTGATGGCCTACAGCCCACGTGGCACAAGGGAGGGTGAAGGGGGGCTCAATAGGGAGCCAATGAAGCCACAAGTCAAGCCTTAGTGCCCCTTAAGAGGCCCACCTAGAGATATGAAGCAATGAAGCTTCAATGGTGGCTGCCCCAACTTTTCTCAGACCTGCAGACTGAAAAACTGAAGTAAAACCCTGTGGGGGATGAAGCAATACCTCTATGTGAATGCCGTGAGGGTGCCCAAAGGGGCCGGGAAGGTGCTCGGGAAGCCGGGGAGTGACGAGAGCTCGAAGGAGTCGGATATGGCTGCAAGGAAGGAGACCCAATGCGAGTAGGGAGTCGATGGGAAGCTAAGCAATTTGACTACAGATTTATCAGCATCATCATACTCCACAGTCCACAGTGCATTCGACTTTGAATCATCCTGCTCTGTGACACCGTGCTAGTGTGGAATTTCGTAGCAGACATACAATCAAGATGACACATTTTACGTATGGTTGACATCCAAATTGTGAAGCAGACAACACCAACAACTCTCATGCCTGTCAAAATAAAATTGGGCAACAGCTGCAACACAAAAAAAACATATGCATGCACATAAGAACTGGTCTAACAAGGAATCAATAAAAGACATGCACATGCTTTTTAGTAACCTATTCTTGGATTAAACACCTACTCATCATACACGCATATCATTGAACTTCATATAATGTCGTTGACTAGAGCTGCTCAAATGTATATTATACTCAAGCTACCCACATTATAGAAGGGATATACATGACATTTAACAAAAATCTACAATATGTATAAGTGTTTGTGATTCTTTCTTTAGCCGTTATTGTAGGTCCCATTGCCTGCTGCCAAAATGGATTGCCTTAGGAATGAATTGGATCTGCAAAACAATCTGATAGCAATCAAAAGAGAAATTTTGTATACGTGAGCTAAAGATGTTCCTCTATTCTTTTGAATTAAAGCAATAACTAAGACTTACTTTCTCTCACAAAAACTGTCCTTGAATATACGCTTAGACATGTCAAGTCAGAGTCGCTAAGTCTTTCAGCCCGCACCCAAAAAACTTCAGCCCCACCAAAATTCAGCCCATGTCAAATTAGCTTCTTGCCTCCCTATGTGTTTGATGACCTGTTGCCTACAATCAAAATGAAAATGAGAAAAATGATGCAAAAATCTGATATAACATGACTTAAAAATACAATTAAATGCTTCAACACTTACGTGAATCACATGAAAAACTAACCTGAAGTATTTACAAAATCATTAAAAAGCTTGTAGTCATTTTGATGTAGTTCATATTTATCAGTTGCTGTATTGTATGTTAAATGTGCCAATGCAATAACTGACTCTATATCGACCATGTTCAAGTCCGTCAAGTCATAAGTAAATCTTCGACACCCTTTCACCTTTTGATACCAACCAAGCTGAATTTCTACCCCTTGAGGCCGGTCCGTCAAGTCAAAACCTCGCTTATAATCCACATACCTGCCACCTACCTTCTTTCTCATCTTTTGAACTCTTCCAAGGTACCAAGTGCTATGAAGTGTGTCCATCTTCTTCAGATTTGTAGCTTTTCCAATTCTCTTTGACCTTTTTTGTCCCTCTCCATGTGTCACATCATGGAAATAAATTGCGCAATCAGACCCTATTCCAAAAAAATTGCCATTACTAGATGACGCTTCTTTTTCCTTGTGGCTGAAATACACTCCTTGCTTCACCCAAGTCAACCTATCCTTTGACAATGTAGAGTTTCCATTGAGTTGGCTTACCAAAGTAGATTTGAAGATGAACTTGCCATCAACCTCTACCACCGGTGAGATACTCTTCTTCTCAGCTTCATTGCTTGCCTCATCAAGAAGCCCATCGATCTCATGTCGAATCTCACTCAAAGATATGACCTCGTCATCTTCATTGCTCTCGTCGCCAATGGGGCTATCATCACCACATGGCTCCGCAAAGTCATCATGCTCATCTGCCTCGCCCATTTCAGTATCTAGCTTTGACCACATTGATTCTGTATCTAACCAAGGCTCTTTCCACCATTTAAGACCCTCACTTGTGCAAGGTTTGAGGCCCAATGTCTCACATAAAGTTTGTGCCTGCTTCAATCCCTCTTTTAATGCATCTATCATCTTTGTATCACAGGAAACACTTTCGTAGTTCCCAAGATCTGCTTCCAAAACACCTTCATGCTTGTTCAAGTCCTTCCAAATGTGTTCTTGTTTCTTATGGGCCCTTGAAAAAGTCACCCCATTTGAGCTATACTCATGCATGGCAACCTAATTCAAACTACCAACACAATGCAAAAGATCTCCAAAATCAAACGCTCTTTCCTGCCCAACCATACCGCCAATCTTGCTGAAATAGATCTCCGCTGCATCAGATCCTGTGAGATGTAGAGGACATTTGAAATTTGGATAGAACTCCCGAAACATCTTTATAAGTAGAACAACAAAATGGCAAGAAAGTTGAATGTCTATGTATGCCTCTTTGCTAATGAAGTTTTCCCTTAGGTTGTATGTAGGATAGTGATGTAGCCATAATCTCCACAGCTTGAAGAAGAAGACCACTTTAGCTGCAAGCACCACACGCTGTCCCAAGTCTAAATATGGTGATAAGAATATGTCTATGTAGTCAGCAACAACCTGCAAATATGCCTCGGTCCCTTGCATGCTCCTCTCTTTCTTTCGCATTTCCCTCATACATTTTTGCACTTGTCTAGAGACAATCCTTTGGGCTGCCCCCCAGTTTTGACGATCATTTCGTTGTATGTCCCCATCTCGCAACCTGTGCTGATCAACAGAGAAAGTGTTGTAGACCATAGCAACGTGATTGAGTGTAATCCACACACGCCCAATTGCAAGCTGTCGGGTAGGACTGTCAAGAGGACTCACAAGCTTCTTTCCACAATGGACAAAATCTTGATCATGTAAACCATACACATCTCCTCTCACAAATCTTCCTTTCAACTTCCATCCAGGCCAATCAATGAAAAATTGCCTATCTCTCTTTCCTAGGTAGTCTTCAACCATGAGCTTTCGACGTCTACTGTCACCATCTGATGCATGCCCAATTATTGGACCTATCACGTCTTTGAACTTTGCATTCCACATCCGCTCCACAAGCATCCATTGGGTTCTGATGAAATCACTATCAAAGCGGTTGCATGTGCAATGCACAACTAGAGCCAATCTTGGAAGACTCTCATGAAGAGGGTTGACAATGAGGAGCCTTGCATAGTGTCCCACCACGTGGTTTTGGAAGGCATCTACTATTGTCTCATATCCTTGTGCTCCATCTCCAACGATGATGGCATCATTTGAAGAGCATTGATGATCCTCTCCTTCTCTTCCACAAAACCCAATCAAAGCATCATCTTTTGCATTCCATCTACATAAAGAGAAAGATTTTTATTTTTGCCCGCTTCATGCACAAAGAACTTTATATTTACAATCAAAGAAAGGAAGAGATATTGAAAAAAGCTTACCTAATGCGTCGCTTGATAGTTGTCTCATCTTCAACAATGATAATTGGCACTCGTGATGTTATTCCATGTTTTCTCTTTGCTTCAACATATATCTTCCCGATTGCATCAAAGATATATTCATGCTCCCCTGACTGAAAGTAAGTTGATTTTCTTCGGTGTCTCATAGTGGTTGACATGGATGGCCCTCCAAGGTTTGCACTCAAAAACTCATGTAAGCGTGGCCCACCCCATAGCTTCACGACTTCAAAAATGGTCTTTGTTGATTCTGTGAATCTTTGACCCTTTTCGGATCTTAATGCATTCTTTGCAATGTCTTGAAGAAAGTCCCATAAAGCTGATTTGCCTCCAAATTTACCTTGCCTGCAAGCCTCAATGATGTTATTGCAAAATCGCCTCACATCCTTTCTATTAATGCTTTCATAGTTGGCCTCTTTCAAGGATCTGATTCTCACGGAAAGCACCACAATCTTTGCCTTCAACCACCATAAATTTCTACCTGCTTCTCGTAATTTCTTCTTGGTCCCAACTGAGACACTTTTCAGCTCTTCAATTCCAAGGTAATCTAGCCGCATTCCTTTGCCCGTTTGCCTTTCTCCTCTCTTCTCAATGGAAATACTCTCCCGATACACTCTCATGCAAAAATCACCACATGATGGAATTGTCTTGCAATGCTTGCATGTAAAACTTTGAAAAGGCATTCCAATGCTTGAGATACGAAGGCAATGTATATGCCTAAAGCATCCATCTACCATGTACTCCATATCTCCATCATGCAAAGATGCTTTTGTATATGGCTCACAAAACCACTCTCGTCCCATCTTTAGATCTTGTAGGAGAGGTTTTATATCAACCTCACGACCACCAACATGAATTGTATGCTGCCATAATCCCCAACACAAGATAGTAAGATTGGATGAAGGCAAGCATGATGTACCTGTGGGGATAGAAGGCGCTTTTGAACGCTCTTTTGTTGATGTGAGAAAAGCACCCAAGGTTTGTTGGCGTGGATCTTTGTCAAAATGCTTTTTAGGTCGCCCACAAGATCCAGTCAAGAGTGAAGAAGACTGATGTGGTGTGGTCTTGCTCCATGCAATGGTGTGAGACTTTCCATTAATATGTTCCATTAGAATTGTTGGCAAATCTGAACCACGAGGACATAAGTGCAGCCACTTCCCATCATACTTACACACCACTCTGACAGTGCTTCTATCTTTGTAATCATGCAAGGTGGCTTCAACCAACTGAAAATCAGCCCCTACATGAAGAAACAAGATCTTGAGAGAAGAAAAGAAAAGAAAAATCAGCTGAAAATTAACACTAAAAAGAACAAGCAAAAATCCTTTAAAAAAAACCAATACAAGGGGCTGAAATTAGTGTCTTGCATGAGCTTAACAAAGGTGTTACATAAAGAAGATAATAGTTTGGTTGCAAAGAATTAAGAAATAAGTTGATGCTTACCTTCATGAGTGTTATTGAAATTATTCATCTCCTCGATAGCCGCCAAAATTGCCACCGCATCATCACAATCATCTTCTTTGTCCTTTGTACTACTTCCTTGAGTGTCTATTGCATCGATCTTTAGCCCTCGATTGGAAAGGTACCGTTTTGTATGGGATTGTCCTTGAAGAATGTGAAATCTTTTGAAGTTTGATAAGCATGAGTATGCGGTCTACTTGCCTCCAGTCATTCCCGATCCATAAAATCTTTTACATTCATCACACCAAATTCGAATCAAAGGCTTGTCATTGACATCTTCAGTTGTAAGCTGAAAATTGTCATCTCTAGGTGGATTTCTGTTCCTCAAATTCTTACGAGTCTTGTCACATTGGACCTCCCAAAGGTCAAGAGTTTCTTTTGGTAGTAAAGAACTCTTGAGCATGTTGACCTTGCTACCATGAACATTCTCACCCTCTTCCCTTGCATTCATGTCACTAGTTTCTAAGGCAACATTTAAGCTTCTACAAATGCGTTTTGCGGGCCCGCCACCATAAGCCATGCTTAAACACCTCTTTATGCCAACACTTTTGTTGCTCTCCACTTGCCAACGCTCTTCTTGTGTGGCATTCAATGTGCACACTCCATCATCATCTTCATCTTCAATAACAAACTCAAAAGATTCACTTACAATGCCATCTTGCACAATCTCTTTGCGTATGGCACTATAGGTATAATCTCCCATCACTCTAACATAACCCAACAACTTCTTTTCACTATCCCCATGGTCAAACACCTTAATGCGAGCCTTGGATGCCATGAATGATCGATCCTACATTCAAAAGAACCATAAAAGAGAAAATATCAAACATTATGAGGGATGCCAATAAATAGTTTAATGGGCATAAAATATCTACAAGGTCTCTATTTATTGAAAAAATATGAAAGAAAAATTAAAAGAAATTTCTTCTCTCTTGCAATAGGACCACACTCATTTTCTTTGATTTCAACCATAAAGCTTGAGAGAGCTTGCAAAAAATAAGGCAAATCTACTCTACTTGAGAGCTACATAAAATTCTATTGGAAAAAAATGCATGAGGATTACTACTAGATTGAATTCTTAGTAGATTTGGTGCAATGAGGAAGTTCTCATGGTCCAAATATCCCTGAATATGCATGCAAAGCTTGCCAATAAGAGGTGTGACCTTGACTTTCTTGCCAACAAATGCACTTTCGGCCTCAATCTCCGGTCCCATGTCACCCACACTAATGCCCAATGCTGTAGCCATTTCCAATGATATGAAGTTGTCTGTGGCACAATCATCAAACATAAATAATGCGGGCTGATCTTTGAGCTGTCCCCATGCCTTGCATACCATCCTATCCAAAGCATCATGGGCTGTCCCCCCTTGTACATGGGGCACCATATGCACATTAACCTTGGTTTCCTTTGCATCCTCTTTGCCTGCTTTCTTTGGGCATTGCCGGACCATGTGATCTTTACTACCACAAGAAAAGCACTTACCGTCACGTATATATTGCACCCTTTGTTCCGGAGTAAGTCCATAGTTAGGCCTTTTGTTGGGACGCTTCTTCTTTGAGGTACTTTCAGCTTTTGTAGCTCCCTTAACTTCATTGGAGTCCCTTTTAGGTGGCTGTCCAGCCTTATGCAGATTTGGGACAGCCTTGTCCTTCCCCTTTTGAGCATGTCCATCTCTATAGTTTTGCTTCAGCTTTTGCTCCAATTGCTCGGTGGCCAAAGCAGCTGAAATGAGCTGTTGTAGAGTGTGGTTTGGGTACAACTCCAAGCCCGATTGGTAAACCGGTTGGAGTCCCGATTCAAACTTTCTCTTGCGTTCCTCATCATTTACCTGCATAATAGGGGAAACTTCCAAGAGTGTTTTCCAAAACTTGGATACATAAGCATGAACTGACTCACCTTCATTCTGCTTAACCCAATCCCACTTCTTGCGGATGTTCTTCTTGGCATTAGGGGGTAAGAATTGGGCATAGAATCTAGTTTTGAATTCAGCCCGAGTGTCCACGGGAGTGCCTGAGAGCTTTTCTGCAAGCCACCAATGAGCGGCCATGCCCTTCAAGAACATGCTGGCATGCCTCACCTTGGACTTTTCTGAAAAATCCTCATCACTGAAAGCAATGTCAAACTGGGAAACAAATGACATAGCCTTGGAAGCATCAAACTCACCATGATATGTCTCGAACTTGACGGATTTGTCCCCGTTTTTGAATTCCTTTTGCTTATGAACATGATGCTCATAATCCCCATGCTTCCTCTTGATTCCACGTTCATGTGGATCAGCCCTGGCATCCATAGATGCTCCTGCATACATAGGTGGCATAGGTGGACGTGAACCATGTGCTGTACCTGCATGCATGTGTGTAGCCCCACCACTATCTCTTGCAGCATAAGCATAATCCGGAGAGGGTGTGGAGATTGGAGCATGAAGAAATGGCTCTTCACGGGAGAGTTCAACAGGTAAAGTAGTAGTACGGGGATGTCGGTGCTCTCTAAGCCCATGAGAAACCTGCAAAGATGAAGAATGAGGCTTGTAACGATCATCTCTAGAAGTAATGTTACCTTCATAGGCATGGCTATGCCTCCCATGTAAGTTAGAATCACGTCGGGATGTAATGGAAGGCTCCTCTTTGTGGACAGCAGATTTCAGCTTTGGAGAGGCTATCCCAGGCATGTCCACCCCAGTGGAGATCTCTTTATAACAAGCTCCCCATCCTAGCCCTGCAATACATCACCCTTGTCCACTAAGAATGAAAGAGCTAGCTCACGAGGTTTCAGCCCTGATCCACGAGCCAAAGCTTCAAAGTCTTGAAAGACGGTTGCCTCCTTTTTCTTTGCATCTAACACTTGTTGAATGTGTGGGTCCTCACGTAGGCTGGCCAATTCCATCTCCCTGGCATGGAGAAGCTCTCGCATACGCTGAATTTCAGCATTCATGGCACTTGGCTCTTGCTCTTGCTCCTGCATTTTCTCCTTGCCACGGGACGGCTGTGCCAGTCCTAGCGATGGAGCACCACTACGGAGTATGCTCATCCAGAGCCCAAAGCTCACACAAGAAGATAAGAGGACCATTTGATAGCTCAATGGTGACAGCCATGAACATAAAGATGTTGCCACTCAGGTCATGAACCTAAAAACTCTAGTGAATAAAGTTATGACTGAAGATCAGAATGTTCCTAAATTCCTAGAGGCGTGGCGACTTCAACTGGATGAGACTACACTCTCGGGTGTCAATCTTCCTGAAAACATGCAGGCTATGTTGCTGCTTGCTGCCCTCCCGTCTTCATGGCAGCCCTTTATAACCACCCGAACCGCAGCTCATCTCTCCATACCTATTCTAATCCCTTCCATTATACACAAACATACAGCTTCCATGTAAGAGCTTCCATGGAGGATGTGTTCCATCATTGCAGCAGCTTCAATTTGGCTAGGGTGGTGCTTTAGCCTTTCTGTTAAAGGGTCTGTGTACTCAGGCTTCCCATTCATCACCTCACAAAACATAGCAGAAGTAACAACTGCTAGAAGACCTAGAACGTGAGCATCAAAGCAAACCATGGAAGCTAAGCCAGCCCCTACTGCGGTCCCATTCACAATAGCAAGCCCTTCTTTAGGCTGCAATTCAAAGGGCTTCTCCAGACCAACACTCTTTAAAGCTTCAATGGCGCTCACTACCTTGCCATCAGCATTGATTGCCTTAGAATTAGGCCTTCCTGTGACAAGCCCTGCAAGGTAAGAGAGGGGGACAAGGTCTCCTGATGCAGTGATGGTCCCTCTCAGGGGCAGCAAGGGGGTAATGTTGGCATTCAAAAGCTTCTCAATGGCAGCAAGGATGTCCCATCTGATACCAGAATAGCCTTGCATCAGTGTATTGGTTCTCACCAAAACTGCAGCCCTAGAGGCTTCTACAAGGAGGACATTACCTTCACTCTTGCCAAATATCCCAGAATTCAAGAATCGGATGAGCTCCTTTTGCAGCTCAACACCTTGTGATGTTTAATTACCATCCACTCAATCATACTATAACTGTTAAATTCGGTAATAAAACACATCAAACTGCTGAGGGTATTGGTCGAGCCAAACAGCTCCGCAAGTTGCAGCAGCCCATAATCCAAGTTTAATGGAGAAGTTGAGCAAAGTACTCACAGAACTGAGCACCGAAAGCCGATAATTTCTTAAGCAAATGATGAGACGATGATTGAGCAAGGAGACCGTTACCTGTGGGAACGAGAGATGGAAAGCAGATGCCGGGACGAAGCGTCAAGCGAGGGCCTTTGCCTCGGAAATCAAGTCAAGACTAGTCTTCAATCGGGCTGCAGGGCCTGATACCTGTTCAGATACAGTGATATGTAGAGCTTCACTGCCTTGGATGAAGATCACACGGGGGAGTCGGGACTCTGAGCAGTGAGAGTGAGGTAGGGACTGAAAGAGAGAGAGAGAGAGAGAGAAAGGGAGTTCTGCAAATGGCCTCGCTGACTCCGCTCGTCAGAGTATACCATCGCTCAGTCGATGCAATGCGTGCGCCTGACCTTGCACATCTCCGCGTGTTTGGTGCAACGGCGTATGCGCATGTCTCCACCTTAGACCTTAGAAATCTTCCGCTTACAACACCAATAAAACACTAAGGAGCTTTATTAAGCTTAGTTAGCCAGCTTTATTAAGCTGCACAAAGATAGAGAAAGGGGGAAGCGGCGTCCAAAAGGAAGGAGGGAGTAGTAAAGAGAGAGCATCATTACGTGAGATGTTTCTTTATTGCTTCTCTCTTTTACAGCAACTAATTTAAAACACTTTCAAATTTAAAAAACGTTAAATAGAGTGTGGAGCAAAAAAAGAACTTTAAAGTGTGGGGCCAAAAAACACTACTAGATTTGAACCCTCTACCTAGACCCCAACAAAATTATGTCATACCACTAGAATAGTACCCTACTTCTAAAGTTTTGTGAATAAAAACACTCCTTATTTTATTTTTCCCAGGCACAATTATAATACCCCTCCTTTATTTTTAAAACTGTAAGTGAGATTTATATTAAAACCCATCCTTTTGAACGCACGTGCTACACCTACACGTCTATAAGGTGGAGGCCCCGGGGCTTGGAGGGCCTGCCAAATTACATGTGTGGGGTCCCCAAGCCCCTGAGGCCCCGCACCAAACAATTTCATCTCATTTGAAAATATTTTTTTTCATGTAATTGTATTTTGGAATAATTTTTTATATTTTATTTTTGCATGCAAATATTTTCTTCAAGAAATTGTCTATGTCAAGGAGTTTGCATCTAGAGCTGGTGGAACAAGGGGTGGCAGAGGAAGAGTCTAGGATACAGCTTTGAAGGAGTACATTGGTAAAATCTTCCAAGACATTATTGTCTTTCACAAAGTATGCTCCCCTGATGGACAACTCTCTCTCATGAAGATCAAGGCTTTAACAAAGGGTGCTGCATCCATGCCTGTGAAATCAAGCTTAAAGAAGGTGGTGCTTGTGAAGCGCTACAAGCTCCTATACTTGTTCGAAGCTCAGCGTGGAGGGAAGATTCATTCACTAGTTGGCCTAGGCCTTGCCATTGGTGGGAAGATTGATCTTCATGCTATCCAGCTCAAGCTCTGAGCTTAAATTTTGTTGTAATTCCTTTGCTTAAACCTCCTATTGACTCTGCTGAGCCTAGTTCTAAGAGGTGCAGAGTTTAGGATTTTTGTACTTGCTTCTATGTCATGATGTAACAGTTTCTATATTAATAAAAATATATTTTTAAAGTTTTGTTGCATTCATGTGATCATCAAATAATATTTAATCATTAATTTAAAATTGAAATCAACAAATAATATTTGATCATTAATTTGAAATTGAAATCACAATACAAGTAGACACTTGGTAAGGATCAAAAAAAAATATTTTCATTAAGTAAAGCATTTACATCATGATCACATGAGATTACATTGTGAAATATACATGAGATTATCCTAAACCATAAACTGCGGCTCATCATCACCATAATCTTCCCTCCACTTCCACATGCATAGAACTAGCCACATATCTTTGTCAGTGATGGTGACTCACTTGGCATGGACTACTGCGTACATTGTGTCACCATATATGTCCACCAAAAAAGCTTCAGCAGCCTCTTGAAGAGCTTCCAAAGCTACTGCTATCCATTGTTGGGGAGCCTCACTATTGTTGACCCGACGATGCCATCGAGATAGTAGCCGGCTCGTGTTCAAATCATCCATAATCTCCCTAATAACGAGGCGATGAAAAGGCATCCTCAGGATCAGAAGGTCTGCTTGCATCTTCTGACACTTTCTGATTTCCCGAAGAGCAACAGTGCCGAGTCTCCACAATGTTTGCAATGTGTGGGCGGTGGTGGGGGCCTGACCTTCACGGGATCAACCCTCTTGGCAATCTGCTTTGTGCGCGAGCCATGTTCTTGAAGAAGATAAAACAAGAATAGAATGAAAACGAAAGACTCTAAACTTATATTTATAACTTTAAAAACTGAAAATATAACTTATATTTTTATTCTTATAGAATGAAAATAAATAAATCTTAAATTTTTTAGTAATTTTTATTATATTTAGTAATTTTCTTATTTATAAGAGCCCCTCTAATGCAACATCTCACTAATTCCCTAGGGTTTCTAGAACTTCGTGCCGTGTTTAAAGTAATCTAATTTTTAGAGTAATTTTTACTATTTTTTTTAGTAAAGATAAAATTTTCAAAACTTCTAAATTCATTGAAATTTTATACACTTATAGTCTTTCATGCATACATGTTGTGTGAAAAATCCTAAATCCATATGAGGCCTATGAACAAAAAAAAAATGCTTTCAATAAACTTGAAAAACTATATGAGAGAAAAATATAATAACACCCAAGATATTGAGAAAGAAACATCAAATTGCACTTGTATTAAAAACACTTCTCATAGATTACAAGTACATTGAAACATAGGTTTACAACGCATCATATGATTTACTCAAATCATATTATCCATATTCAAACTGAAGGCATCACCATTATTATGAATCCTTCCTACAAGTCTCAAATCCTTGTCCATAAGAGTGATGTGCTTTGCATGAATAGCTGCCAACTGACCATCATGCATGAGGTCCACCGAATATGACTCAGCTACTTCTTGAAGTGCTAGCAATGCTTGGGCTTACCATCGCTGCACATTGTTGACTGTAGAACTAAGTCTTGCATAGAACCTAATACGAGACACTCGCTGGAGATCTTGCAATATCTCTCTCACCAGTCCTGCAAATGGTGCCCTCGGTATGATTAAGTTTATGCTTTTCTGCTTATGCCCTATGCATAAGCCTTATGCTTAAGGCTTATGCAAAGACTTATGGTTCAGGCCTATGCATAAGTCTTATGGCTAAGGCTTATGCATAAGCCTGGGTTGTTGCAAGATCAGGGTGTCCAGTTTTATCCAGTTTATGCTGGACTGGGACAATGCTTGGAGAGCGAATTCTCGGGGGCAAGGTACTTAAAATGAGATCAAGCAAGTAATAGAAAATACTCTTGCCCTTAAATTAACCCAATATAACTTAAATTAATATAAATTAGTCTAATTAATTAAAATTAATTAAAAATATGATAAAATGATAAACAAATGATCTTTCCATACTTAGAGTGATCCAATTTATTTTTCCATAGATGCACCATTACAAGTACACTAGTCCCTATAAGTTTTAGATGATTCACATCAAAAATATAATTTTACTAATTAGATTATTAATAGTTGCAGGCCTTCTGATAGTCTGGAAGAATTTTGAAAAAGAGATCATTAAAAATCCAACCATTGGATTTGTAATTTTTACTAACCACCACATTCTACTAATGTCTAAGTATCTACCCACTCTTTTGATCTACAAGATTGAGGATTTTAAGTGGTAGCTATTGTGGGTACAAAAAGTGGCGTATATTATAACACTTTAAAGACCTTGAAATATTTAAAGAAAATAGACAAATATCTTAAAATTTTCTCAAAAAATCAAGTTAAGCTCCATATTATGTGAAGATCTAAGGTACAAAGTGGGAATCTCATATGAGTTTATATATAAAAGATATTAGCATTTTATGGAATCAGTTTAAATTGGGGACAGGGTGTATACATTAACTTTGTAACTAAGAAAATGAGGACTTTTGACTATCTAATGCTTAATCAAATTATGCAACTATATTTCCAACTTTGAATATGATGTTCCAACAAAAGAACTTGAAACCAAATTCCTTCATTTACTAGGAGAGATTAGCCACTAAAGGTAAACAAATGCCTGTTTTTTTACTGTTTACAGGGTGCCTGAGTGGACAAAACTGGGCACCCTGATCTTGCAACCACCCGCCTATGCTTAAGGCTTACATTTAAACTGTAAGTCCTATGCATAAGCCTTATGCTTAAGACATGCATGAGGCTTATGCTACAGGCTTATGCATAAGACTTATGGTTAAGGCCTATGCATAAGCCTTATGGCTAAGGCTTAAGCATAAGCCTATGCTTAAGGCTTACATTTAAACTGTAAGACCTATGCATAAGCCTTGTGCTTTTGACTTATGCATAAGGCTTATGCTAAGGCTTGAGGCTTAATGCTTATGCATAAGCCTATGCTTAAGGCTTGCTCTATGTGTAGGCTTTATGCATAAGTCTTAATACATAGACTCTATGCATAAGACTCTATGCATAGAGCTTTATGCATAAGGCTCTATGTGTAGGCTTTATGCATAAGGCTTATGCAAGCTCTCTGCATAAAGCTTTATGCATAAGGCTCTATGTGTAGGCTTTATGCATAAGTCTATATGTGTAGCTCTATGCATAAGGCTTTATGCGTAGGTTTTATGCATAAGGTTCTATGCTAGGCTTTATGCATAAGGCTATATGCAAAGATCTATGAATAAAGCCTTATGCATAAGGCTCTATGCAAAATTCTTTACGCATAAGGCTCTATGAGTAGGCTTTATGCATAATGCTCTATGCATAAGACTCTATGCATAGAGCTTTATACAACATAAGGCTCTAGGCTTAAGGCCTTTATAATTTAAGCTATGTATAAGAAATGTTAATCGACCCATCACAAGACCTAGATGTCACAAATCTACTATCTATTATTAATGAACGATATGGGAAGTAAGGTTGGTCACAGTCTACTCAGACACAAGTATGGTTTATAACAAAACCTTTTCACATACACAAAGTTAACCCTGTATGCATTCTATAAGTCTTATCATTTAATCTTATGTGTAGGCAAGCTTACCACCATCAAGCCAGACAATGCCATGGGGGAAATCTACCCCCCTTGGCCAGTCGGTGTAAACCACAAGTCTGGGTGGAGCGGGTCCAAGTGGTGTAGGCACATCATGGTATGGCTGTGATGAGCCTACACCACCTACCTCCACTAGACCCACCCCGCTCTCTCACTCCCATCTTCACCATGACGACAACGTAATAGGGAGTCTAGGGGGGCTAGTAGATGTGCTAGCACGGGGGAGCAGGCTGCATTTGCTTTGGCAAAAGCAGCACTAGGTCTCTCGATGCATCTCCCTAGAAAGGGGTCTCTTCATCTGCTCATTATGAGCCACTCTCCATGAGACCGATTACACCATTTGATCCATGCATCCTACCATACAACGTGGGTGTATAGTTGTGTCATGTAATTTTTCTTGCACAGCTATGCTCGCCTTCTATTGGGGAGAGAGAGAGAGAGAGAGAGAGAGAGAGAGAGAGAGAGAGAGAGTTGGACAGTTCCCATTTGCACAAGTGAAACACAAAAAGATTTTGAATGTAACTCTAAAGCATAATTTATAAATTAGCAATAGTAGAAAGATGGAGAAAGAGAGGGAGATTAATGACATGTATGTAGGATGAACGGGAAGAGAAAGAGGAAGATCCAGATTATTACGAGCATGAAGCGGTATAAGGGAGTGAGAAGAGGAGGATGAAGTTGATGATGAGCACTTAAAATCTGATGAGGATTCCGATTAGCCACCTCTTCTTTGATATGTTTTTTGCATATATGCCCAAAGGCCCGACAATTTGTGAAATATAATAATTTTGGGCTCATGCATTATTCTTCATCTATGTTTTTTTCATGTTTATGTTTGTATCATAAAATTGTGACTCTGTTTTAATTATTTTTTTTTAGAGTCGAGGTAGAATGGGAAGTCTTGTGCAGACTCCCTAGTTTGAAAAGAAAAAATAGTAGCAAAATATCGCTGCTTAGCAGTACTATTTTGTTACTATTTTAATTGCTCGGGGTAGCAAACCCATTGCAACAAAAATAGGAACTTTTTTAGCAACAAAATAGCCCAACATCTCCCTAAAAATAATGCTATTTTTTTTGTTACACCCTCATTCTGTTGTAGTGCTTGTAAAAGGCCATGATACCCCATTGTTATAAGACTGCTTGCATTACAATGGTGTGCCCTAAGGCATGCAGCCAAGACCTCCACTATCCACATATGCCACTCATACAAAGAGAGGCTACAAGAAGATACAATTGGCAACAACATATAAGGCTTATCTCAAAAATCTAATATCTATTCTAGGTATACTTCAAATTCTCCTTGCTTATATATTAGGGATGATCACATGGGCATCACCTAATATACAGGAGGGTCTAGCCACATACCTCTTAAGGAGGCTTACATGAAAGATGTTATGGATCACAAGATGAGGATGTAGAAATGATTGATAGGCTTGATCACCAATATGCCTTGTGATAACTTATGGAGGACCACAATACCTGAGAGAGAGTTTTTAAAATTTTCCCAAGGATAGGGAGTTGTTCTTTGGTTTGACTTGGAGAAATACCATGTCTCCTTCTTTGAATAGCCTCTCAGATCTCTTTTGGTTTGCATAACTCTTTTGTTGATCTTGAGTGGCCTTAAGATATTATCGAATCAACCTTACTTGATGATCCATTCATCTAGCATTTGCTTAGTGGCCTCAACTCTAATCAGAGAATCTGACCAAGTCAAAGGTGTATTCTTTCCATACAAGGCTTTAAAGGGAGTCATTCCTAGGTTTCTATGACAAGAACCATTAAAAGAAAATTCTACCAAATGTAAAAATTTGAACCATTGCAATAATCCCTAATCATATCTTCAATAACCTGATTTACCCACTTGGTGTGTCCATCTATCTAGGTGCCCGTACTACTCATATCTAAGTGAGTGCCCATGGCCTCAAGTAAAGTAATCCAAAACTGAGAGGTGTCCATCTATCTAGGTGCCCGTACTATTCATATCTAAGTGAGTGCCCATGGCCTCAAGTAAAGTAATCCAAAACTGAGAGATGAAATTACTCTCCCTCTCTCACAATGCGATGGGGCAAGTCATAAACTCTTACTATTTTCCTTATAGAGATATGGATAATGTCAGCCACTATATTAAAGGTTTTCTTAATAACTGGTAGAAAATGGGCTACCTTAGTTAATATGTCCACAAAAACCATGATGGAATTATATCCAGTCAAGAGCCCAATAGGTGATGAAGTACAAACCAATACATTCTGACTTCATATGTGGAATCTCAAAGGAGTGAAGCTTCCCTAGAAACTTAACTCTTTCTCTTTGATCTTGTCACTTATTAAAGATCATCTTTTGCACCTATCTCTAACGTGTGTGTGTGTGTGTGTGTGTGTGTGTGTGTGTGTAATACTACACACACTCACACACATATACATACATGAAGGTATGGACACACATACACACATACACACATACACACACACACATGTATGTATGTGTGTGTGTATTCACATATATACATTTATACATATATGTATATATATACATGTATATATATGTATGTATGTATGTATATAAACATATATATATATATACACACACACACACACAGATATGTATTTACATGTATGTATGTATGTAGGTATGTATATCATACATACCTATATGTATGATATACATACATATAGGTATGTATGTATATACGTATATAAATATAGATATATATAAATATATATATATTTACATACGTGTATGTAAATACTTACATCACTACAACAGAATGAGGGTGTATCAATAAAAATAGCATGGCTTTTATAACTAGAAGGGTAGGGATATGTCGGACTATTTTTAATGATAAAAATGCTAATGTTTTCGCTGCACAAATTCATTGCTTTTGTAGCGAAAGTACTGTGCAGTAAAAAAAACTTAAGGTAGACTGGGGAGTCTACATAGGACTCCCCATTCTGCCCAGCTCTTTTTTAAAAATTAAAATAGAGTCACAGTTTTATGACACAAACATAAACATGAGAAACACATAGATTGTGAAGAATGCAATTGAGTCCAAAATTTATTTTACTTCATGAAGTGTTAAGCCTTTGGCCATATATACCAAAAATATATAAAAGAAGAGGTGGCTAATCAGAATCCTCATCAGATTTTGAGTTCTCATCTTTGTCATCTTCATCCTCCTCGTCACTTCCTTCCACCACTTCATGCTCGTAATCAGGATCATCCTCTTCTTCTTTCCCTTCATCCTACATATATGTCATCAAGCGCAAGAAGGTAAGAATAGGGCAATAAAATACAATTAGATGTAGATAAGAGAAGGGTTGTTTTACTACTTACCTCATCTTCTTGAGTCCCCAAAACGGACTCGTCTAAGTGTACACCTCATGTACGCATCCACGCCCACAATTGTGGATGGGGGGATCTGTATCCATAGTCGTACTCTTCCTTTGCTGGGTCATACCCAACAACCTCTCTCTACAAAAAGAAAAAACAAAATATACAATTAGTTAAGGAAAAAAATAGTATAAAACAAAATGAAAGATTATAATAAATTATAACTAAAATAGTATAAAACAAAATAAAAGATTATAATAAATTATGAAACGAGCAATGAAGGAGCCAAAGTGTGAAAACCCTCACTTTCGTAGTCGAGAAGCACTTGTAGCCACTTGTTGTTCAAAAGCACGTGGGTGCTTTCTCACGAAGCTACGTGCATGCCTCCACTCCTTGTGCATGCAAATACTGGTCTTTTCCAAATTATTCTTTGCTACTCTCTTGATATTTTCTCTCCTATTAGAGAGAAAAAGATTGATTCGTCTCTTCATCCACTCCTCCAATAAGCAAAGACCCGCATGTGGAACAGGGGAACTCCAACTAAGCACAACAATGACATATTGCTTTAAAAGCTCATCTTGTGCTTTCCACTTTTTGAAGGAGTTCATGAACTCTAGGTTTGCAAGTATATGCATGTGGTTCATGACTTGCATCCATCACACAAAACAAAAGAGACAACAACACAAGATTGCTCTAATAGAAGAATACTTAAAGCTTAAACAAAAAAATCAACATGTGATATTAGAACATTGTTGAGACCTCCTAGAATACTACTTAGACAAGCAGGGTGGACATTGCCCCTTTTGGATGATAGCTTTTGAGGACTTTCCACATGCTCTCCACTATTAAAGCCAAAGGTAACTTCTCTTTTACAAGAGAAGGATAGTGAGAATATTGAGGACTCCCCCTCCACTATAACCACCTACTCGTGGATAAGCACTCCTAACTTGATATAAGCAGCATTCTAGATGGCCTAAAATAATGCCCCATATATCTATGCATAAGCCTAAACCCTATACCCGGCACCTAAGGGTGTAAAAAACATGCGGTTGAATGAATAAGAGAGCTTACCTCGACAATGTCAAGCCAAAGGAGAGGACAACAACACAAGCTTAAACAAAAAAGGCAACATGTGATATTAGAACATTGTTTTAAGACCTCCTACAATACTGCTTAGACAAGCAGGGTGGATAGTGCCCCTTTTGGATGATAGCTTCTAAGAACTTTCCACACGCTCCCCACTATTAAATCCAAAGTTAACTTCTCTTTTACAACAGAAGGATAGTGAGAAGATCGAGGGCTCCCCTCCACTATACCACTTGTTAGAAAAAGTGATCTATGTCATATCATAGACAAGGTCAAAGGGATGTGGATGAATGTGGTGAAGGCTAGGAGTTATCCCACATGCAAAGGCAAAGCCCATATGGTACTTGGACCTATATAAAGGGTCATTTCAATGTAATGTAACACAACAATTCATTCTCAAGTACACAATCTCTTGGTCAAGTAAGTGCATCTTGTGTTGCTTTGTATTGCTTTTGTCATTTGTTTATAATCATGTTTAGCATTATGTTTGAGCCTCCATAGGCTAGCCTAGTCCTAGATCCATGATTTCCAACATGGTATGAGAGCTTAGGTTAGTGTTTAGATTAATGGTGGGTCTAGGATTATGAGGTGATTAAGACCTTACTTAGTTTTAGAGCTTTGCATTAGGGTTATTTCTCTTGTGAAGTGATGCCCATAAGTGAAGCGTTATTGCATTAGTCTTCATTTAGGGTTTCCATTGTTTTCCTCTTGCATTAGTAGAGAGCATTTTTTCTCTATTCAAAATTAGGTCTCTCCACCATGTGTTATTAGGGTTACACTATAGCTTTCTCATTAGGTTTGCACTAGATCTCGAAGAGAGAGAGAGGGCGCATCAGGGCCTACGAGTAGAAGTAGTCAACGAGTGTGCATGAGCAAATAGAGTGGAAAACACAAAAGAGAAGGAGAAGCTTCAACAGATAGCAGCGTAGACAACAACGGAAGAAGGGACCGGCTTGCTGAGGTTCTGCAGGGAGACGTCGGGGAGTGTAGCAGCTGCCTTGTACCAGGAGGACGCCTGGGGGGTGATCTGCAGCAGGCACAGAGAAGGTGGCAGCAGCCGCAGGTGTGAGAGAGGAGAACTACTGCTGTTCGTGAGGGAGCTGAGGACTTGTTGTGGCTACTGACGACGGCGACTGAGTTGCACAGCTCCTAGTGAGGACAAACAGAGGAAGTGCTTGAAGAGAAGCAGGCGATGCAGTTGACCAGATCAGAGAGCACAGCGTGGACAGATCCGAAATCAGCGCAGCAATAAACGGGACCGCGGGTGGAATCAAATCTGGCCGTTTTCATTTGAAAATAAAGGATTTATTCTCTATTTAATGAGACTAAGGTTTTAAAAAAAAAACCTTTAAGAGGTTGTTCCTATGGCACTTAAGGATGATGTTCTTTTACCTCTTTTTTGGAAAATTCTATGCATTATGCCGATGCCTCAAGGATGGGAATGCACGCACAGTCTATGAGCAATGTCAGGACAAAGAAGATGCTATACAAAATGACGATGCAGATGAAGATGCAGATGAAGATGCAAAAATGGATGAAGACAAAGACGAAGATGTCAATGAAGATGAACAAGATGCTGTCTATGTTGATTATTATGTCATGGCTCACATGTCATAATGACGAATGATTTATGCCCTCTCTTACCCAAATGTTTATGTATGGACACCTCTAACCACCGATGATGTAGGTTATGTCTTTTTATGATGCTCACAATATCTCTCAGTAGGCCATGTAGCCCTCAAGGGGGGATTGATGGGGAGTTGGGTCTCCATGACCAACAAATGATGATGATGATGCCCATGGATATGATGATGATGATGCTATGATGATGATGGGGTATGGGAGAGGAATGTTTTTCATGTCATGTCATTTTCTTTTTGCAATGTAGAAGCTATGCTCCCTATGAGCGATGCTAATTTCTTTTATGTACTATAGAGCTATACTCCTTATGAGTTAAGCTTTTTCTTTCATGTAATGTTAGAAGCAAGGAAGGGCATTATGATATGCCATGATCAAGGAAGGGTGTTAGAAAAAGTGATCTATGTCATATCATAGACAAGGTCAAAGGGATGTGGATGAATGTGGTGAAGGCTAGGAGTTATCCCACATGCAAAGGCAAAGCCCATATGGTACTTGGACCTATATAAAGGGTCATTTCAATGTAATGTAACACAACAATTCATTCTCAAGTACACAATCTCTTGGTCAAGTAAGTGCATCTTGTGTTGCTTTGTATTGCTTTTGTCATTTGTTTATAATCATGTTTAGCATTATGTTTGAGCCTCCATAGGCTAGCCTAGTCCTAGATCCATGATTTCTAACACCACTTACTTGTGGATAACCACTCCTAACTTGACTTAAATAGCATTCTAGATGGCCTACAATAATACCCCATATCTTTAGATGGCCTACAATAATACCCCATATCTCTATGCATAAGACTAGACCCTAAACCCAGCATGAGGTTGCAATGAAGAAGAGAGCTTACCTTGACAATTTCAACCAAAGGAGAGGACAACAATGCAAGACCTACAAAACATAACATGAGAAAAAAAGAATAGTTACACATTTAAACTTAAACTTTATACATGCATAGCCTATGCATAAAGGCTATGCATAAGGGCTATGCATAAGTCTATTGCATAAGGGCCTATGCATAATCCTATATGCATAAGGGCTTATGAATAAGAGCTATGCATAAGGGCTTTGACGCATAATGGCTATTGCATAAGCCTATGCATAAGGCTTATACATAAGCCTATTGCATAAGGACTTATGCATAAAGGCTATGCATAGGGCTTATAAATAAGTGCTATACATAAAGGATTCCGCATAAGGGCTGTTGCATAAGCCTATTGCATAAGGGCTTCAGCATAAGCCTATACATAGGGCTTCAGCATAAGCCTATGCATAGGGGCTATGCATAGCCCTTATTCACAAAGGATGTGCATAAGGGCTTCAGCATAAGCCTATTGAATAAGGCTATGTATAAGCCTATGCATAGGGGCTATGCATAGCCCTTATTCACAAAGGATGTGCATAAGGGCTATGCATAAGCCTATATAAAAGGCTTATGCATAACCCTATTGCATAAGCCTATGCATAAGGGCTATGCGTAAGCCTATGCGTAAGGCTATGCATATAAGGGCTATTTTAAAGCCTATTGCATAAGGGCCTATGCATAAGTCAATGCATAAGCCTATTAACCTAACCCTAATCCCCAGAACCCAAGGGTGTAAAAACACAAAGAGAAGAAGCATAAACAAATAATGGAAAAAGAGAGCTTACCCTCTTCTTTGAGAAGCCGTATGAGCCCCATGGCCTAAACCCTTGAATAAACCTACAAAAAAGAAACATAATAAATCAAAAAGTTAGTTAATTTTAACATATTATGCATAGCCTTATGCATAAGCCTATGCGTAGCCTATTGCATAAGGACTTATGCATAAGCCTATGGATATAAGGGCTTATGTATAAGCCTATTGCATAAGCCTATTGACTAAACCCTAATCCCCAGCACCCAAGGGTGCAAAAACACAAAGATAAGAAGCATAAACAAAGAATGGAAAAAACCTCTTCTTTGAGAATCCATATGAGAGGATTGGCCTAAATCCTTTTTCATCACTTGAATAAACCCAAGTTTTGGAATGATGAGAAAGATACTTTCGTACTACCTCAGGGATTTCAAGAGATTAGTGGCCTAGCCAATCCCAAAATAAATCTTTATGTAGTATAATAAAAGTTTAACCCCTTTGCTTTGTGATATTAGGTTGTGTTTCACGCCGACCGAATTGATCCAAAGTAGTGGTATGTTAAATAAGTTTTCCCTCAATTAAAACATATCTTTCAAGATCAATATGTAGAGGTCGGATCTCTAGATGATGAGGTGCAAGTACTACCTCAAATCGGCTCATTGAAAAAAGACGATGAAGAAAACATTTTGGAGGGGGCCGATCAAGAGCATGAGGAACATCAATCCGAAGAAGATGATGAGTCACCTATATCAATCATGATGACAATGCTTCATTGGATAATGATAGTGATATTGATGTGGAACCCCATCTTTTCATTGAGCTTCCATTAGATATACATTAATGAAGCAACACATATGATTTATTACAAGATGGGATAGATTCATGATCTTACACATTTAAACTTAAACTTTATACATGCATAGCCTATGCAAAAGGCTATGCATAAGGGCTATGCATAAGCCTATTGCATAAGGGCCTATGCATAATCCTATATGCATAAGGGCTTATGAATAAGAGCTATGCATAAGGGCTTCGGTGCATAATGGCTATTGTATAAGCCTATGCATAAGGCTTATACATAAGCCTATTGCATCACGACTTATACATAAAGGCTATGCATAGGGCTTATAAATAAGTGCTATACATAAAGGATTCGGCATAAGGGCTGTTGCATAAGCCTATTGCATAAGGGCTTCAGCATAAGCCTATGCATAGGGCTTCAGCATAAGCCTATTGAATAAGACTATGCTTAAGCCTATGCATAAGCCTATGCATAGGGGCTATGCATAGCCCTTATTCACAAAGGATGTGCATAAGGGCTTTAGCATAAGCCTATTGAATAAGGCTATCCACAAGCCTATGCATAGGGGCTATGCATAGCCCTTATTCACAAAGGATGTGCATAAGGGCTATGCATAAGCCTATATAGAAGGCTTATGCATAACCCTATTGCATAAGCCTATGCATAAGGGCTATACGTAAGCCTATGCGTAAGGCTATGCATAAGGGCTATTTTAAAGCGTGTTGCATAAGGGCCTATGCATAAGTCAATGCATAAGCCCATTGACCTAACCCTAATCCCCAAAACCCAAGGGTGTAAAAACACAAAGAGAAGAAGCATAAACAAAGAATGGAAAAAGAGAGCTTACCCTCTTCTTTGAGAAGCCGTATGAGCCCCGTGGCCTAAACCCTTGAATAAACCTACAAAAAAGAAACATAATAAATCAAAAAGTTAGTTCATTTTAACATATTATGCATAGCCTTATGCATAAGGCTTATGCATAACCTATGCATAGCCTATTGCATAAGGGCTTATGCATAAGCCTATGGATATAAGGGCTTATGTATAAGCCTATTGCATAAGCCTATTGACTAAACCCTAATCCCCAGCACCCAAGGGTGCAAAAACACAAAGATAAGAAGCATAAACAAAGAATGGAAAAAACCTCTTCTTTGAGAATCCATATGAGAGGATTGGCCTAAATCCTTTTTCATCACTTGAATAAACCCAAGTTTTGGAATGATGAGAAAGATACTTTCGTACTACCTCAAGGATTTCAAGAGATTAGTGGCCTAGCCAATCCCAAAATAAATCTTTATGTAGTATAATAAAAGTTTAACCCCTTTGCTTTGTGATATTAGGTTGTGTTTCACGCCAACCGAATTGATCCAAAGTAGTGGTATGTTAAATAAGTTTTCCCTCATTCAAAACATATCTTTCAAGATCAATATGTAGAGGTCGGATCTCTGGATGATGAGGTGCAGGTACTACCTCAAATCGGCTCATTGGAAAAAAGACGATGAAGAAAACATTTTGGAGGGGGCCGTTCAAGAGCATGAGGAACATCAATCCAAAGAAGATGATGAGTCACCTATATCAATCATGATGACAATGCTTCATTGGATAATGATAGTGATATTGATGTGGAACCCCATCTTTTCATTGAGCTTCCATTAGATATACATTAATGAAGCAACACATATGGATTTATTACAAGATGGGATAGATTCATGATCTTACACATTTAAACTTAAACTTTATACATGCATAGCCTATGCATAAAGGCTATGCATAAGGCCTATGCATAAGCCTGTTGCATAAGGGCCTATGCATAATCCTATATGCATAAGGGCTTATGAATAAGAGCTATGCATAAGGGCTTCGGCGCACAATGGCTATTGCATAAGCCTATGCATAAGACTTATACATAAGTCTATTGCATAAGGACTTATGCATAAAGGCTATGCATAGGGCTTATAAATAAGTGCTTTAAATAAAGGATTCCGCATAAGGGCTGTTGCATAAGCCTATTGCATAAGGGCTTCAGCATAAGCCTATGCATAGGGCTTCAGCATAAGCCTATTGAATAAGGCTATGCATAAGCCTATGCATAAGCCTATGCATAGGGGCTATGCATAGCCCTTATTCACAAAGGATGTGCATAAGGGCTTCAGCATAAGCCTATTGAATAAGGCTATGCATAAGCCTATGCATAGGGGCTATGCATAGCCCTTATTCACAA